>NW_026526688.1:201577007-201787684 GCF_024362965.1 Panthera pardus | reverse complement strand
GGATGGGTAGATGGATGAATGGATGGATGGATGATGGATGGAAGGAAGGAGCAAAGGAAGGAAGGAGCAAAGGAAGGAAGGAGCAAAGGGTGGATTGTGGTTGGAAGGGAAGAGCAGAGCAGGAGCCTGGCAGCCTTACTAACTGTGACCTCACGCAAATCACGTCTCTTCTCTGAGCCTCACGTTGTTCATCTGGAAAACGGCGTCTCCTTCCCTGGCTGTGCACAGCCCCAGGACCTGCAGCTATGGGAGCAGACACTCACGTGCCTCCTGAATTCTGAGAGTATGAATGACCCTGATGCTTCCCGCAACGGTCACCCCCCTTGGCTTCTCACAGGGGACGCCCTCACCACACTGCAAAGCCACACACCAGTCTGAAAGAGGAAAGGGTCCTGTCTTCATCCTGGGGCAGCCCGCGAGCCAGGGCGGTATGAGGCGGGGAGGGGGGAGCTCGGAGGCTGGGGCGGGCCAGGGGACCTCTGACCCTCAGCAGGAGCCAGGACTTTGGGCTCACGATGTCCATGCAGCCCAAATACTCGGATTTGCTGGCCGACCAGCAAAGGCGTCAGAGCCACTGAACCCAGATGGTATAATTTTCAGTAATCAAACGACCAGGGGTCCGATGGGACCTGCTTCTCGATGGACCCCACGTGCCTCACATGAGGCACAGACCAGCTGAGGGACAGGGCCAAGGAAGGGCTCCTGGCAGAGGCCAGAACCAGGCCCCTGTGGCCCAGACATGCCCCTAGTGCCCCGGAGAGGTTCATGGTGGACTTCAGCTCGACACGGGGCACCCAGGCCGCCCCTCCAGGGGCTGTCTTTGCTAGAGTAGCTTGGATCCTTGAGCCGGTCCCCAGGCCCCCAGGGCCCGGCCTGCCCTCGAGATTTGGTTTCACCGTGAGTTCCTCCCAGCACCTGCGCTCTGGAGGGTCACGAAGTCTGACCTCCTGCTTTGCCGACACCAATGCAGCTCTGGAGGTGCAATACAATCTGGAATTTTCCACGTAGCTCTGCCTCATCTCAGAACTCAGAAGGGGACCACTACGCCTGACGAGCTCCAGGGGCTGGGGCTTTTTAAATGGACGATGTCCTTCATTCAGATTGCTCTGTGACATCACGTTCACCAAGCAGCTCAAAGGAGCGTAAAGTGTTCGGGACCAAGCGTCACACGTACGTGCCTGGGGTCTGGCTGCAGACCTTGCAGGGCAAGGCGGCACAAACCACAGAATGCACGGAGCCCCGTCACCTCTCCCCGGAGACGCACCGGGGCGTCACTTCTCTTCTCCCCGACGCTCACTCCTCGGGGCCGTGCCCTCAGCTCCCACCGCCCCCTCGAGTCCCAGCAGACCCTGCGCCACGTGGCCACGCGCCCCGGGGCGCCGAGCAGAGCGCAAACGCTTCCCGCTCCCCGCCCCCCGCCCCCCCATCCCTGTCGTGACCAGGATCCCGCACCCGGGCTTGCGCCACCCCCAAGCCGGGTAGGCCCAGAGCCCTTTGCCAGAAGCCAGCCCACCCCCGGACCTCTCCCTCGGGCAGCGACAGCAGCCCCGGCTTACTCAGCTCGTGCTGGCCGGGGCGGGCCGAGAACTCGATGACCAGCAGCTCCTTGCCGTTGAAGCTTCGCCCGATGCTGTAGGTCTTGGCGATGTGGGCGCAGCGGGCCGCCGTCCGACGCAGCACGCGCACCATCTGGGCGTAGGAGTGGTGTGTAAACTGGATGAAGGTCGGGGGCAGGCCCGAGGGCAGCACCTCCTCCGCGTCCAGGCCTCCTGGGGAAGAATGGGGGGTGTCGGGGGAGCCTCCGGTTCCGCGCCCCTGGCCAGCGCTCACCCACCGGCGGGGTCGCCCTCCTGCCGGTGGCCGCTGTGTCCGCCCCCCCCCCCCCCGCTCCCCTACAAGTCCCGGAACCCTCGTCGCCCCCTCCCCCTGCCACATTCGGGAACTTGGGGGGCCCTGGAAAGGCTCCCCAGCCCATCTGCTCGTGTTTTTCATCACCGTTCCCTTTACAACGCTTCACATCCACAGCTAGTAACAGCACCTAACAGATGGACACAGCAACACAGTTCCTAAAGTTGTTACGATTAAAAGTTAGGTCGTGGGGGCGCCTGGGCGGCTCCGGCGGCTGAGCCTCTGACTCTTGATTTCGGCTCAGGGCACGATCTCATGGTTCGAGAGTTCGAGCCCCACGTCGGGCTCTGGGCCGACGGTGCAGAGCCTGCTTGGGACTCTCTCTCTCCTTCTCTCTCTGCCCCTCCCCCCCACACACGGACACTCTCTCTCTCTCTCAAAATGGATAAACAAACATCGAGAAAGAAAAGCACTACATGGTTACCAAGGAAACCGTGTAAAACACAGAACGGGACACAGAGACGAAGACACGCCTGCAGAAAGCCCAGCCCAGAGCACACCGCGACTTGGCGGGCAGCCTCCGGACCGCGTGTGCGCTCCCCACGGACCCCTAGCCGTGGTCCAGCACCGGAGCAGGCTCCTATTCTGCTCTGTCTGCACTGCTCCACCGTGGAAACAGTCCTCAGCCCCTTGCCGGTCCAGCAACCACAGCTCTGGAGGGCTCCTTACAGACCACCCCACACTGCTGTCACAGCAAGTGTCAGTGATTACCAGTCCAGCAGTGAGAGTGCCTGTGCAGGGCACGGGGAGGAGGGAGGAGGGAGAGGAGGGAGAGGAGGAACAAAGGAAAGGAGGAGGAAGGAGGGGGAGGGGAAGAAGAGTGGAGAGAGTGGGGGAAGGAGGAGGGAAGGGGAGGGGAAGGGAGGAGAAAGAACGAAGGGAGGAGGAGGGAGGGAGGCGGGAAGGGAGGGAGGAGGAGGGGGAGAGGAGAGGGGAAGGGAGGAGAGGGGAAAGGAGGGAGGGGAGGGGAGAGGAGGGGAGAGAAGGAAGAAGGGGGAGTGAAGGAGGGAGAGGAAGAAGGGGAGTGGAGGGGAGAGGAGGGAGAGGAAGGGAGGGGAGGGAGGGAGGAAAGGAGGAGAAAGGAGGAGGAGGGGGAGGGGATAGGAGAAGGGAGGGGGAGGGGAGAGGAGGTGGGGAAGGGAAGGGAAAGGAGGGAGTGAGGGGAGGGAGGGAAAGGAGGGGAGGGGAATGGGAGGAGGGGAAGGGAGGGAGGGAAGGGGGGAGAAGGGGAGGAGGAGAGGGAGAGGAGAGGGGAAGGGAGGAGAGGGGAAAGGAGGGAAGGGGGGGAGAGGAAGGAGGGAAGGGAGGGAGGGGAGGGGAGAGGAGGGAGAGGAGGAAGAAGGGGGAGTGAAGGAGGGAGGGGGAAGAAGGGGAATGGAGGGGAGAGGAGGGAGAGGAAGGGAGGGGAGGGAGGGAGGAAAGGGGGAGGAGGGAGGAGGAGGGGAGAGGGGAAGGGAGGGGAGGGGAGAGGAAGGAGGGGAAGGGAAGGGAGAGGAGGGAGTGAGGGGAGGGAGGGAAAGGAGGGGAGGGGAATGGGAGGGAGGGAAGGGGAGAAGAGGGAGGGGAAAGAGGGGAGTGGAGGGGAGAGGAGGGAGGGCAGCTCCTCCCCACGCTTTTTAAGGCCTCCTGGGAGCAGGCCGTGGGCTCCCGGGTGGGGTCCGCGCCCCCTGCCCAGGGCACCGGCACCAGCTGTCCCCGTGTCTGGGCGGCCAACTCGGCCCGCAGGCTGGTCAACAGTTAATGCTTCTGCGAGCGTCTCGCTTGCCCTGTGCTTTGCTTCCTGCTCCAGACGCTTTTGGGGGAGGAAGCAGGCAGATGGAACCAGCGAATTTGGTGCGGGATTGCCCAAAATAATCCCCCTCCGGCCAAGTCCAGGGCTCTCCCGGGGCGCGGCCTTGGCCCCACGGGGACGTCTGGTTCCCTTCCTCTGCAGCCACCGATCGAAGCGCGGCGCGTGGGCCCGCGGCACCGGCACTGAGGGCCCGTGGGGCGACAGGGCCCCTCCGGGCCAGATCCAGGGTCGGTCCCGAGCCCCACACCCGCCACGAGCGGCACGACTGCGCGCGGGGCTCCCCGGAGGCCAGCGCGCACGCGTGCTCGGATGTCCGCCCGTGTCCCCCCTGCCGTCGCCAGCGTGCCCGCCCCGGAGCCACGGACACGGCAGGCGCTCAGTGACCGTGCGGCATCCGCCCCGCCATCCGTGACCCGCCTGCTTCGCGCCAGCTCTGCCAGGCGGGCGCCCGCGCCCCTGCTGTCCCCCCCCCCACCCCCAGAGCCTCCGCTTCGTCATCTAGGACGTGAGGTCGCGGCAACCTGACCGCTAGCCGCGGGACGCGAGTGCGGACGCCGGGAACGGCCCCCGTCCCGCTGTCCTGCACGGCCCGGTGCGGCACACGCTGGCCACCCGCGGCCGCGGCCGCTGAAATTCGTGAGAGGCGAACACACTCAACACTGAGATCCTCGACGGCACGGAACACGTTCCGAGCACGCTGTGCGCGGGCTGGGCCAGCTCACGACAGAACGATCCCACCGCCGCGGGAAGTTGCGTCAGCCAGGGCTGCTGTGGGTGTCCCAGGAGGGCAGGCACCCCCGACGCCCCGCCAGGGCGCACGGCGGACGGCGTGGCGGGCACGCGCCCCAGCCCTCACGCAGGGCTCACTCCCCCGCAGCATCCCCGCCAAGCGGCCCCCCCGGAACCTCCTTGCACGCCTCCCCGAGACGAGCAGCTCGCCACCTCCCGGGGCTGCCCCTCGCACCCCTGCCACCTCATCCACCGGAGACACCGAAGCCCCGCCCTCCAAGCCCCTCCCACTGCCTTCCTGAGCCACGCCCCCCCCACCCCCACCCCAGGATCCCACGTGCAGTCTTTCGCGCCCCCGGCCACAGGCAACCCCAGGCTTTGCCCAGCAGGCCTCGTGGGGAACCACCTTCCCACAGCAGCCTGGGGCCCGGCCACACTCTCCCTCACACCCAAGCTCCGGCCCAGCCTCTGAGGCCCCCCTATGGGGGGGGCAGGGGGGGGGGCGCCTTTCCCCACCGTGACTCGGTTGTCCCACCCGAGGGCACCAGCGCAGCCCCCGGGGCCCCACGCACCTCGCAGCTTCTCCAGGGGGTCGTGGCAGCCCTCCTCCACGCTGGCAAAGTAGCTACCGCAGTCGAGGAAGTAGGGCCAGGCCATGTCGATGGCGTCGAAGGCGGGCTGGCAGGCCTCCCGCAGGTCCTCACACACGTGCCGGCAGGGCCTGTGCACGCGGCCGTCCCCGCACCGGGGGGCCAGCACGGCGCAGCCCAGCAGCCGGAGGTCGGGATTGCACTGGCCCTCCAGGAGGTGGTGCAGGACGCTCAACAGGATGTACTCGGAGCTGGCCTCCACCGCCTCCCGGGACCGGAGCCCCAGCAGGGTGGGGAAGGCCGTGTGGTTGTAGGCCACGTCGCTGCAGGTCCGGAGCTGCGGGTCCACACACGTGGCTGGGGGCAGGCGGGGTCACCGGGTCACTCCCTCCCTCCACGACCCGCACGGTGGTCCGTCAGACGCAAGCCGGCTCCCCTGGGGGAAGCCAGAGCCCGGGGCGGGGGTGGGGGGGGGGACAGACGGGGCTCCTGAGACCGGCTAGGCTCACTTCCTCCCGAGTGAGCCCCGGGGCAGGCCGCCCTGGGCCTCAGCTTCCACAGCTGCAAAACGGGTGCAGCCAGCCTTGCCGAGGGTCTGAGGCACCGGGACGCACGAGAGAGGCCAGCAGCCCCGGGTTTGGCAGAAGCAGGCGCGAACCCTCCCAGACTCACAGCCCGAAAGCCGACGAGTCCTCGCGGGTGCGCCCAGCTTGAACCGCCTCGTGTCTCTAGGAAAGCGGCCGATGCCTGAGTGGTTAGCTCGGGCTCAGGGCCTGAAGAGAGGGCTGGGTGAAGACAGCCACGGCCTCGCCCGGCCTGACCCCGTTCCACGTCTCCCCAGGGTGTCCGGGGTACGGGGCCTTGGGCGTCACCGGGCATTTTCCCACGCGTTCGTGACTCCCGTGTCTCCCCTGTCTGCCCCGCAGGCCTCCCCAGGATGGAGCTAAGTACGCTGCCCCCCGCCACGTTCTGCGTGTGGCAGCTCACGGTACAAGTTACGAGATTTTGCCACCTTTCTGTGTCAAAGTCTAAAAGGACCAGGTTCTTTCCACTCAGCATTTTTCTGCTCAAAACTTTTTACATGTGTCATTGACTTTCATACTGAGAAAATACTCTCCTGCTTTTCAAAAACAAACCTGGCCCCTCCCCCTTAGAATACAGGGAGGGGATGCCCACGTGGACCGACGCCAGCCATGAGGGGAGCAGGGATGTCTGGAAGGAGCACTTTCTGGGGAGCCGGGGCACAGCCAGGGTGGAAAGCCCCAGCTGCCCACAGGGAAGGTCCCTCCTCTTTCGTTTGGTCTGATCTCCAGCATTTTAAGAAGTGCTTTGGGCCTTGTTACTAATCACCGGCTCCGGAACCGTGGTCCAGCTCTCTAAGGGGCTTGGACAGCGTCGAGGGGTTGCATGGCTCCCACAAAACAAAAAGGAGAGAAGCCCACGTGCCTTACCACTGTCTGCAGCTGAGGGCCCGTGGCATTCACCTGGAAAGAGAAATGTCATGCTGTTAGGGGCGCGGACCCGTCATCCCGTCCCCCTGAGAGTACGCACCGAAGACAGCCCGTCGCTTACACCCCGTGTCTCGCCGGGTCTGCACCACGGCCCTCCGGTGCCCGGGGAACCGTCACCCGCCCTCCGCGGGGGAGGACACCGGGTCCCCGACAGGTGCCGCGAAGCGCCTAAGGAAAGACAGCCGGAGCGCGGTGCGGGTTCTCTGCGTCCATCTGGCCCCAGAGCCTGGGGCAGACCGGCAGGGTGCGGCCAGACCCGCTCGCCGGGACACGGGAGCCCTGGCCGAAGGTGTCCACCGGGCCCCGAGCTGGAAACACCCCCGCGGTGGCCTGGTCTCAAGCTTCCGGCAGTTGGACAACCAGTCCCGGCAAAACTCTTGACTCTTTAACAAGCAGTTCTAGAATCCTGTGCCACACGTGGCTCTGCCCCACCACTGACTCTGACCCCACGTCATTCAAAGCCCCTGCGCGTCACACGGGTGCCTGCTCCCTGCCTTCCAGAACACTCTGCAAGAGCGGTGCTCCACCGTGTCCTGAGCTGGAAAGAGTTTCCTCTTCCCAGAGAAACACACAAAACTCCTCAAGGCCCAGGCACACAGACCCGGCAGTGAGAGCCCTGGGAAGGCCAATAAAACCAACCTTCATCAATGCCACCCGCCCGGTCCCTATCAGAAGGTCCCCGGTGTTCTGGGGGCTCCGAGAGGGAGGAGCTGATCCGGAGAGATGGAAATCGGCGTCAGATTTAGAGCGTGGCTGGCCCCAGACCGCCCCCCGGGCAGGAGTCCCGGGAGCAGAGGGCAGGATGGGGGGCAGAAAAAGTGGGAGCCCAAGGGGGAGGCAGGTGCAGTGGGGAGCCCAGAAGATTAGACGCGCAGGGAAAAGCCTGTGTTCTAATTCTGTAACGTCACGCACGACCCAGGCCTGACCCACGAGTCTGAGAAGGGTGGGAGCCCCTGGTCCCGGGGGGCTGGCCAGGCAGCTCCCCCTTTCAGGAACCCCTGCACGCGGTTCACCCTCCGGGGACCAGGCAACCGCAGCCCGGGCCCCGCGGCAGGCCGGCTCCCAGCGCTCCTCTCGCGGGCCGGAGACTACAAGGCCGCCCCTCGCCGCCTGGCTTCCACTCCCAGCCCTGGTGACAGAGGAGACACCGGACTGTGCACAGACCGTCCACGGGAACACCTGTGGCCCTGGGGCTCGCCCTCCCTCCCTGTGCGAATAATAGGGGGCCCAGTGAGAGAAATTATTCTCTGGCCGTGGGAAAGGCGGCAGGCAAGAGAATAATTTTCCTCAATCTTCCTCAATTCTGCCGGCTCTAATACAACAGGGGGCTACAGTGTGCCCGCCAGCGCCCTCGGGTCCCCGAGGATGAGCACACTGGCGGTGACAGAGCTGGGGGACCCCGGGCGGCAGAAACCGCCTTCCCCCCTCAGCACGCAGGGGCGGGCGTTTCTGGGCTCCCACCCGACACTGCCCGGAGCTCCAAAGTCTTGAGGGTCTGACGTGCTCCCCGATTCGTGCCCACCGCCCTCTGCACAATGAGAGGCGTGACGGGCTGGACCCACACTTGAGGGAAAAAAGGAAAGAGAAAGAAACGGACCCAGCACCCTGCTTGGGACATCGCGGGGTTACCTGGCCGCCTCGTGGCTGAAGGCCCCAGGCGATGCCAGAGCAGAGCAAAGGATCAAGTCTGTGCAGGGCCCCGCGTGCAGGCATCCGTGCCCCACGTTGCCCGGGTGGCGTTTGCCCCACCGAGATGCACGCTCAGTCGACTCCCTGCTACAGCCCGCGTGAGCACGCACGGGGCCGGAGGCCGTGACCCAGAAAGTCGGCGCAGGAGCCCGGGGCCTCACGACGGCCGGCCGGGCGGAGGGCCCCTGACCCCGCTCCCTACACCCGCATCCGCGGAGCCCGCCTGTGCCTGCACTGAGCTGCGGGTGGCCCAGTCTGCAGATCCGTTCAGACCCTGGGCACGTCCAGCGAGCAGGACGCCCCCTTGGCCCGGGGGCCCCGCAGCCTCAGGAAACCAGGAGTGGAGAAGTGACCCCCACGTCTGCCCCCTCAAAATGACCACGGGCCACCCAAGTGGCTGGGTCGGAGTGGATGTGACAAAGGGTCCCTCCGGGTTTTAAATGGCTTCAATCTGTAACTGAAGTTTGGGGATCGGGTGCCTCTCTGGGCCTCAGTTTTCTCATCTGTGAAATGGGGGTGACGATAAGGCCCGCCCGATGGGGTGACACCTGGGCCCAGTAAGGGCTCCACAAACAGCAGCTCAGGGGGCTCACAGGCCGGAGGAGGGACTGGCCACCGTGTCCTTGATGTCCGTGGGATGGACACGTGGGAGGCATCTGCCGACTTGGGCACCAGGACTCCCAGGGTGGCGGCCAGGAGCCAGCCAGACAGACGGACGGATGCGCGTCCTGGGGCTGCCGTTACCAAGTCCCACGAACTGGTGTAACAGACACTGAAGGCCCGGTTCTGGAGACGGCGGCCTGGAGTCGGGGGGGCCGGCAGGCCAGGCCCTTCTGCAGGATCCCGGGGAGGGTCCTCCCTGCCCCTCCCGCCTCTGGGCCCCCCGACGATCCTTGGCGTGCAGCTGCATTACCCCCATCGTCACATGTCCCTCTGGTGGGTCTACGTCTGTTTCCTCCTCTTCTAAGGTCACCAGTCACTGGATTTGGGGCCCACCCTGCACCCGTATGACCTCATTTTACTCGGACTGTACCTGCAAAGACCCCATTTCTCAATACGGTCACAGACACAGGCACGGGGGCGTTAGGACTTCAACGTTTCTTCACCGGTGCGTGGAGGGGGTCACACAGCTCCACCCTTGACAAGAGGCAGGCCCCAGGGTGTGCTTTCGGGGAGCTGAGGGGCTGGGGCGGGGTCAACACAGGAGTCCGCGGGTCTGGCCGCACCGGGCAGCGTGCCCCCGCTAGCCACGTGGGGTTACCGGGAGCCCGAAGCACCCGGTCCATGCCCACACGTACCGTGCGTGTTAAGTGCTCATCAAATCTCAGACTTAGTCCTAAAAACAGGATGGAAAATACTTCATTCGTGGGTTTGGTACTGAGGACGACACACTGAAACGTCACATCGGCTGACCCAAAATCTGTTACTCCGGTGAATTTCACCTGCTTCTCGTCACCTCTTTAGTAGGACCCCTAGACAGTGTGGAAGCATCACGGGCTGGCGTCCTTCCCTGCAGACGGTACTGATTATCTGTCCTAGGGCGGTTCACACATGCCTCTTACACTAGGTGACCACAAGGTGTCAGCATGTCTTTGACGGAGGGACCCAGGCTGACCTGGGGCTGGCCGGCTCCCTCCCTTCCTCCCTCCCTCCTTTTTTTTTTTTTTTAGTGTTTATTTATTTTGAAAGAGAGAGAGAGAGTGTGTGTGTGCGTGAGTGGGGAAGGGGGGCAGAGGGAGAGGGAGAGAGAGAATCTCAACACGTAGGTCTCGAGCTCCTAATCCTGAGATCATGACCTGAGCCAAAATCAAGAGCTGGACGCTTAACCCACTGAGACATCCAGGTGCCCCTCCCTCCCTCTTAAGTGGAAGGTAGTCCTGGCCCAGGCCTCCTCTAACAGATGAGACGCCTGAATGGGGCCAGAGAGGTCAAGCCACCTTCCCAAGGCTGCACAGCAGAGAAGAGGACTAAGGATTTGAACTCGGAACCGCCTGGCCCCCAGCAGCTTGAACGTTGCCTCGGCCCCCTAGGCCCCCCGTGAAGACCTGGGGAAAGGCAGGAGGGGAGGGTCCAGGCCTCCTCTGAGGCGCCAGGACAGGTGCAGTGGGGACACAGATAGAGTCCTCAGGTAGAGCAGCCTGGACACAAGCCGCCGGGCCCCCACCCCGCGCCAGCCTGCCGTCTGGAAAAGCCACTCGGCTTCCTGGGACCACGCACGCTCCTCTGTCGGGAGTGAAGATGGGGCTGGAGGATGGATTTATTCCGGAAACGGTCACCAGTGCGGCCACAGGGCCCCAGCCAGAGAGCCGCCCCGCCCACCCCTCAGGTGAGGAAGGAGCGTCTTCGCCCGGGGGGAAAAAGACTGGCCAGGGAGAATGTCCTGGAGGAGGGGGCCGTGCTCCCTGACTGGCCCGATTCTAGACAGTCGCCGGGGTCTCACGGGCCCGGGGGGAGGTCCCTTCACAGCACAGTGTGAGTTCCACGCACATTCCCCATGCGCACCTGAGCACACGGCACGCACACACCTACACTCTCCGCCTGGGCCTTTCTGCAGAAATGGGGGGAGGGAAGGAGGGGGGGCGAGGGTCGCAGGTAGAGTGACAATGCAGACGGAGAAGGAAGAAAAGGGAAGATCGGCATCGGCGCATTTGCGACTGGCGGTTGGCTCCTGGCACATCCACAAACCCTGCACTTGAGAGATTTCAAATCTGACACGCCCGGAGCCCTGTGCCCGGGGGGGGGGGGGGGGACCCCCACCCTCTGGGGACAGAGACGTCTGCTGCTGATAAGGACTCTGAGGACAGGGGACTGGGCGCGTGGATGCAGGGGAAACCAGCCCACTCCGGGAGGGCGGGTGTGGCTGGGACCAGAGCCCAGGACTCCAGGACCCCCGCCCGGCCGGCACCCCACGCTCTCAGGTGAGACCACCTCCCCTCCGGGGTCCCTGGATGTCACCTTTCCCCCTGCCCCAGAGCCCTCCAGGCGCACCCCTCCCTCCCAGGCGACCACGCCCCCTCCCTGGGGACCCAACCCCTCCCGGGCCCTCAGAGCCCGCTTCCGGAGATACTGTTGCCCACATCACGGCAGAGGGAGGGAGGGAGGGGTCTAGACAGGGTTTGCGGTGGCCCACGGGCTGCCCCTTCCTGGAGGGAACAGGGATCTTGGCTGCCCTCTCCTCTGTGAAGTCCTGACACCTGCTCCCTAGGACCCCACCAGCAGGGCACCCCACCCGCCGTGCGCTGACCCCAGGAGGAGGACCACCCTGGCCTGGGCACGGCGCCCCTCTGCTGCCCCCAGCTGCCCGCTGCGCTCCCCGTGGGGTCCCAGCCCCCCTCTACCCTGCGAGCCCAGTGCCCCCTCCCAGATGGCCACGAGGTCCAAGGTCACGGGCGCCCCTCGGGACGTGCTCCGGGGCCAGGGGTCGCGCGCGGGGGGAGGGAGGAGGGGAGGGAGTTCCTGGCGCGGGGTGGTCCCCCTTACCGGCGCGCCCCCGGCCGAGAGGGCACCCCGGCCCGGCGGCGACAGCGGCCAGCGAGGCCAGCAGCAGCAGCGGCAGCGGCGGCGGCGGCGGCGGGGGCGGCATGGTGGGCGGCGGGCAGGCGGCGGCAGGAGCGCAGTGATGTGGCACTCGGGCCGCGGGGCGAAGGCCGCTGGGCTCCCGCCCCCCAGGAGCGCGAGCGTGGAGTCGGGTTACAGCAGGCGGAGGGACAGAGCCTCGCAGCCCGCTTCCGGCCCAGGGCCCGCCCCCTGGGCTGGGCGCCCCCCTGGGGCTCGGCTCCCCTCCCCCCTGAGGGCCCCCGGGAGCCGACCTCCGCGCCCCCTCCTCATCCCGCCCGCAAACCCCTGTTTCCGGACACGATGGACCTGGGGGCCAAGTGGGTCCTGCCCTCGTGCTGACCCCCGCCGGCCAAGAACCCGGCCAAGTCACTCCTCTGTCCCGTGAGGGGAGGAGGCAGTGTCCCCGGCTGCCCCCACCGCGGCGGGGGTGTGTAGGAGAAGGGTCTGTGGGGGATGGTTGTTTAGGCACCGGGAGGGGGCGGGCGGCTCCCAGTGGCCTCGGGCAAGCCCTCACCTCTGAGCCCGTCCCTGTCTGCGCCCTGGGGAGAGGCCCCTCCTGGCCGCTGTGGCAGAGCCGGGCAGGGCGCCTGGCACCAGGGCCCTCGGTGAGATGAGGTGGCCCCACTCAGCCGGCCAGAGGAGGCCACAACACCAGCCAAGCGGTGGCAGGGAGTCTCGGGGTGAGCCCCCCTCCCCACCGGATGAGGGGGCACGGGCCACGCGGCGGGTCCTCCGAGAGCCCAGGGTAGACGCCCCTGCCACCCTGCCCGGTCGGCTCTAGGGGTGCAGGAGGATCCTTCCCACCCGCCTCCCCTCCCCCCAGCCCCTGCCTGCGCCCCGAAGCCATTTGGGCAGGAAGCCCAAGGGGCCTGGGAGGAGGGAGGCTCCGGACCCGAGGGGAGGGAAGCCTGGGCCCCGGAGCCCCCGGCTCACTGGGCGCCCAGAGCCTCGCTCTCTTCCAGGGCCAGCACCGCTCGGGGACGCGGCCAACGCCTTTGAAGCACCCGCTTCTCGGAGCCGGGCAGGTGCTGGCTCTGCCGTCCAGATGTGCACACATCTGCCCGCCAGCCACTTGTCACGGCCCCACAGCTGCCGTCCAGCCCCTGGTGTGCTCGCGCCCTGGGCCGCGGGGACGAGGCCAGCTGGACACCTGGGTCTGCGTGCTAGCGGTCACCTGGGCCGGGCCCCTCCCCCGCCGGGCTGTCAGCCCAGAGGTTCTTCAGCGGCCACGTGCCTTTCCGGGCCTCCTTTACCAACCGTCCCGGGCGGCCGGGAGGCCCGGCCCTACAGCCAGATGTCGCCCAGCCCTTTGACGAGCCCCTCGGCCCGAGGTTGGGCTGCCCCTGACAGTGCGTGTGATGGCGGAGAGGTAGGAAAGGGCGCCAGCCCGTCCCCGGCCCGGAGAACATGCCCCGCACCCCGCACTCCACCTCATTGACTCCTTCCCGGCACCTCCGGCCGGGGCGTCTGACGCTCCGTGCTGCCCTCTGTCCACCCGGACTGCAGCCTCGTCCTTCCGGAAGTCTCTGGGCTTGCTCCAGCGGGGATCCCAGGCACTTCCCTCGGACTTTCCCCTCGGGGGTCTCCAGTCCTGGCTGGGAGGGCGAGTCCAGACCCCGGCTTGCCCTTCCCGCGAGCCAGCCGGTGAGGTTTGTTCCCTCCTCCCCGGGTGCCAGGGAGGCACGTGAGTGTCCTCGCTGTCCCCTCTTTCGGGCAGGCTAAATCCTCGCGGACACCGAGCCCGCAGCCCCCCGGCGGCCAGATTTGCGCAGGCGTCTCCTACTACAGCCCTCACGTGGGGTTTGGTCTTCTGTCTGAATGGGGTATAAGTTGGTGGCACCGTCGTAAGCCAGCGGCATCTGAGATTTGGTGGAGACAAAGGGCCGTGAGCTGTTGTGACTTTTAAGGACCCGGTGGGTCCAATCTGCCAACCCCCCGTGGGACCAGTCTCTTTCCTCCCCGGTTAAGCTGTTGGAAGGAACGGTCTCTCACCCAAGGCTTCTTGTCCACGAGGGGAGGAGGACACCCCGCCAAACGGATGGGCAGCAACGCACGGGCAGGTCGGCCCTTTCCAAGGGCCGCACGAGTCCCGCCCAGCCCCCCGCCCGCCCCGGCCCTGTCCGGGCCCGGCCGCTCACGGCCAACCGGCCCAGAGGGACGGGGAGGCGCCACGAGGAGCGGGGCAGGTGAACCGGCCGACGCACCCAGAGCGGGAGCTGCAGGAAGGAACCCGGATTCTCCAGCAGGCAGCGGAGCTCACGGCACCGCACTGCTCGCAGAACAAGCTGCGAGGGGCAGAGCCCCGTGGTGTCACGGGGAGAGCGAGGACTCCGCCATCCCTCGGGGGTCGCTTCATCAAGTGGCTCACCCAGAGCCCGTGGCTTCCATCGGTGAGCCTGCCCCCCCCACCCCGGGAAGGTGTCATTGCCCGTCTCGGGGCTCACAGTGATGGGGGGGGGGCTGCAGGCGGCCTGGAGTCCACCCCGCAGCCCGCAGGTGCCCAGCTGAAGCGTCAAGGCCCCTGGGAGCAGCAGCACCCAGACCCGACCCTCCCCAGGCTTCCTCTGGGACAGCACTCAACTCACTGAACTTAGCCCGCCTCTCTTCCAGAGAGCTCTCCCAGGACGGACTCCGCACCGCCCCCGCTGGGCGCTGGGGAGACATTCTCACACGGCCTGGCCTGGCCTGGGGTCTGGGGGCGCCGGATGCCGCTGGCCGGTGCCCTGGGAAACCACAAGGTTTGCAGGACTGACTGGTCCTCAGACAGCTGGCTCGGGCTGCTGCAAAGGCCCCCTTGCAGAGAAGCCAGAGGCTTTTGAACAAAATGTTTATGGATTCGCACAGTGCTCGGGACAGGACGCCGTCCTGCGAGGCACTTAAACTATCTTTCAAATTAAAAAAAGACTGAGGCGCCTGGGTGGCTCAGTCGGTTAAATTTCCGCCTTCAGCTCACATCGCGGTCTCATGGTTCGTGGGTTCAAGCCTCACGTCGGGCTCCCTGCTAACAGCACGGAGCCTGCTTCGGATTCTCTGTCTCCCCCTCTCTCTGCCCCACCTCCCCCTCATGCACTCACACTCTCCCTCTCTCTCTGTCTCTGTCAAAATAAATAATAAACATAAAAAAAGATAAAGACCACAAACCCAAGGCGAAAGATAATATGGTGAGAGAATGTTCTAGAATGCCCAGCGTGGGCAATATAACAGTGCTCTCCTGGTTGGCATCTGTGCCTGAGTGACTTTCTGGAAAATTCCCTGGTGGCTCCCGGGAAGGCAAAACAGGAGAACAACATCCACCCGCAAGGACTCTTGTCTCTTTCCAGCCGTGGCACCCTCCCCAGGGCAGGGTGCGCGTATTTCCTCCGCCGGATTTAAGGCCTGAAGAGCGTACAGGCACGAGGCTGTGAGGCGTGGGGCATGCTCCCCCCAGCCCAAGTGAGGTTCTCAGGGAGGAGAGAGGCCTTCAACTTGCAGGTTCACAGCCCGGCTCTGAGTCACATACGACACAACGGAGGCCACGCTCTCCTTTGCAAGCACCGGGGGCGTCTCGGGGACCCCCAGGCTCCAGGCCCAGCTGCGAACCCTCCTGCGAACCCGGTGACTTAGCCCCTCGACGCCCTCACAGCTGCAGTTGCCAGCCCAAGGCTGGAATGTGGTTTTCACTGAACTGCCTGCGTGGGGGTTTTTTTAACCGCATCCTGACCGCACATCTACAGTTGCCATCAGTCCTAAAAAATAGTTTGGTTTATTTGAATTGCGCTGCAGACCTGATGAGCACTTAAGTATGTCCGGCTTGCGGGGAGGCCCTGGGCAAGCAGCCCGGTGACACCCAGGTGGTCGGGACGGAACCTGCACCAGGCTGCGGACTGCTCCCACCGCCCCGAGGGGCCGAAGGAGCTGACTGCCGCGCGCGTGTCTCCAAGGAGCGAGCTCAGGACCCGTCTCGCCCGGGCCCTCGGCTGAGGGGCCAGCGCTGCGGGCTCCGGAATGTGCCGCGTCCCACGGGCGAGGCCCTGCCCGAGAGCCCGCCGACCGCGTGGTGGGCCCAGCCCCAGTTTCGCGGGGACGGGCTGGGGCCGGAAGAGGCCAGCCAACGGCAGGGGGCGGGAGCGAAGAGGAAACTGCGAGCCTTCACCCCTTCCCCCCACGCCCCGCACAACACACCTCTGCAGAGGACCCACTTAACGCCGGACACCTTTCTGTTTCTGAAGTGTGAACTAGATGCATGTGCAGTTCCCAGACACGGTCCCCTGGGCGCATTTAGCGACAGCGGCAGTGGGCGGCCCCACCGGGGAGTGGCCCCCTCGACCACCAGCCTGAGGGAAGCCCCCGCCTCTCCCGGCTGCCCCAGCGCTGAGCAGAGCGGCTGCGGTGGGGACCTGGGGCCCCCCTCTCCCGGCCGCTGTCCCGTGGCACACCCGGGCTCCGCCTGTTGCCGGAACCTCGCGTCCTTCCCCACGCAAGATTCCGACCCTTCGTAGTAAACGAAAGAAGGCAGGAAGGATGCAGGTGTGACCGGTGAGCCCAGCCCACGTGCGTCGTGCCGGACAGAGGGGGGCAGGGGGAGCCGGCCGCAAAGTTTCTCAGAGACGGGCGCTCCCCGACCCCGTCTGCCCGCGCTGGAGCGTCCTGCCCTGACCGCAGACTGCAGCCGTGGGATCGGGAGCCCCACAGCAGCCTCCCAGACAATCTACCCTCCAGACCCGGATGCTGCTGCGAGCAAGGGGGTAATATTAACAAGGAGGCTGAAGCAGCGGGCGTCAAGCTGGGCCACCCCAACGGACCCTGAGCAAGCACGGTCACCCGGCCCCTGACAGCGGCCGGCCCTGCGGGGGACACCCAACGCGCGCGCGGCCCTGTGAAGGGTGCCTTCCGACCCACCGTCCCGAAGCACCCCTGCAGCCTGAGAAAGGAGGTGGGGAAACGGAGGCTCAGAGAGGGACAGCCACTGTCCTAGGGCCACCCGGCCGCCACGCGGCCCAGCCTGGGGCTGAAACGATCCACAGCCGGCGCTACGTCCTCCACCCCGCCACCGCTGCCCCCCACGACCTCTGCCCAAAGCCAAGCCGCCATTTGGGGGTCCCGACCAGCGCTCCCGTGGCAGGACCAGGGCCCCGTCCACTAGGCTCTGACGAGTCCCGGCCAGGCCCTCAGCGTGTCTGCCACAGGCAGACGATGCTCTCGGTGTCCAGAGAGCTGCCGTGGGCAGACGCCGGGCGCGAGTTGGCCAAGCTGGCCAGGACCTGGCGGGAGTGCTGGGGGAGCTGGGGGCACACGCAGGGGTCAGCCGCCGCCTTACCGTAGCCCGGGCGCTCGTTCAGGACGCCCCAGGGAGCATTAACAGTGACCGAGGTCACGAGCTCCACTAGCCTATTGGGAACTGAGCAGGAGTCCAGCAGCCATGGCCACGCTCACATACGCACCTGTGCTCTGGAGATGTGGAAGGTTCTGGAATCGCGGACGAGTACTAAGGCGGCCCTCACATTACTAGCTGAGTGGCTCTGTGCACGCGGTCTGAGCCTGGGGCGCGTGTCCCCAGTGAAAGGCAGCGGGGAGTTGAGCTTGGGGACGGCAGCCCGGTCAGCATGCGGGAAGACTCGCCCGGCCGGGACCTCCCGCATCAGAAGCGCGAACCAAATCAGAACCGTGCAGCCCTGTGTGTGGACGAGACTCTGAGTGGCTGGTGGTTCAACCCACAAGAATTCAAAGTTTCTCCCACGACAGCCTCTCCCCCCTCGTCAGGTTGCACGCTTGTTCCGGTTACACATATTTTAGGGCTATTCCCCGGGGAACTGTTTTCAGCCCTGTGTCGCAGTCTTTGATTCTTCTGTGGACACCTTAAAGGTGGATTTAAGCTGGTTACAAATACCACCAAGTCGCCTCGAGCTGCCCTGTGGTGTGAAGGAAGAAGGTAAAGGAGCCACGGACGCGGGGACTTTCCCTCTCTGCCTCTTGGTTGTCGCCCTCGGGTTTTACTTATTCAAGCGACAGTTTGAATTAAGGTCCCAGGCAGGCAGCACGCTGGCCTCCAGGAGTCTGCGGTCTGGGGGCGGGGCGGGGGGGGGGGCGATGGACACGGAGCCGGGGGCCGCTCCCCAACCCAGTCCCTCAGCGCCCCTCCCCCACTGGACACCCCTGCCTGTCCCTGTTGACCTGCATCTCCCGCCAGCAGAACGGAGAGCCCATCGAGGCAGGACTCCCCCGGAAGCTGGCACGAAGCCCAGCGGGCAGGAAGCGCTCAGCAGGCGGTGAGTGAATGGGTTGTAGCCCCTCGTCGGCGCCTGTGACAATCGTGACAGTTGTGACAATCGTAAGAGGCTCTATTCCAACCACCGTTTCCATAAAGGGCTTGGGGGCGTGTCACAGAGAAAAGTGTGAGCTGCCCACGCTCCCGAGCGGACACGCATGCTGGACACTAAGGCTCTGCTCTGCGGGTCGTCCTCCTGCACACGTGTGTGCGCGCCTACACGCATGCACGCTCCCATAGACACACTTGGGCCCCTGCACACGTATATGACACAAAAGTAAAAGCTGGCAATCGACACATCGTGGCTGAGTAATCCAGGCTCCTTCATTGTTCATTTGTAATTTCAAAAGCAAATGCTGAAGCGGGATCCACGTGTAGGAGCTCCTGAGGCTCCAGCACCTGCCCCCGCACACACCACTCACGTGTGTACACACCCCTGCACACGCACTCACGCGCATACAGACCCCCTGCACACACACACTCACGCGCACACACACCCCTGCACACACACTCACGTGCATACACACCCCTGCACGTGCACACTCATGTGCGCACACACCCCTGCACACACTCACGTGCATACACACCCCTGCACGCACACACTCACGTGCGCACACACCCCTGCACACACATCCTCACGTGCATACATACCCCTGCACGCACACACTCATGCGTGTACACACTCCTGCACACACACACTCACGTGCGCATACACCCCTGCACACACACTCACGTGCATACACACCCCTGCACACACTCACGTGCGCACACACCCCTGCACACACACTCATGCGTGTACACACCCCTGCACACACACACTCGCATGCATACATACCCCTGCACACACACTCACGCGCGTACACACCCCTGCACGTGCACACACTCACGCACGCACACACCCCTGCACACGCACTCACGCGCATACAGACCCCCTGCACGCACACACTCACGTGCGTACACACCCCTGCACACACACTCGCGCGTACACACCCTGCACGCGCACACTCACGTGCGTACACACCCCTGCACACACACTCACGTGCATACACACCCCTGCACGCGCGCACTCATGTGTGCACACACCCTTGCACACACACTCATGCGTGTACACACAGCCCTGCACACACACTCATGCGTGTACACACCCCTGCACACACACTCACGTGCGCACACAGGCACACGAGTGATGGCACACACAGTCCCATGTACACAAGCGTGTGCCCACATCTCCGGATCAACTCGCTGGCTCACAGGAGGCGAATGCCACACTGGCTCTGCCCACGCGTGCGCACACACTGTCCCAAGAATGCGAGACCTTCACCAGGTGCCGTGTGAAGAAGCACCATGCCTGTGCGTGTCCACCCCACGTCCCTGGGCCAACAGCCACACGACTCACAGCCTGAGCACTGATTCCGAAGCGCTCTCGGCAGGAGCGTGGCAGAGAGGACAGAGCCCACCGCACTTGGCACAGAAGCTCCAGAAGCCTCCCCCAGCCCAGGGGAGCCGTGGGTGCCCCCCCCCCAGCGACACCCAACAAGCCAAAGACAGACCTGACGAGACCAGCTGACCTCACTGGGCATCCTGCAGCCCCCAGGCGGTGCTTGTTTCAACAGCCCCGGGAGCCTGGCCCCATGCCCACTGCCTCCCCGCCCCCTTGGGTAGGCAGCCTGGGCCGTAGTCGGTCCAGCCCCATGAGGCTGAGGACCACCAGCTCCTCCCAGGAGCCCCTTCCGTCAGGGCGTCTTTCTGCCCAAGATGCGGTGTGGGGACCACAGCAGGGGCCTGGCCACGGAACGAGAACCCCAGGACCCCTGTAGGCGGGAACACAGACCCAGTGCCCTCATCACGGTACTGGGACAGTGGCACCCACCTGCCCTTCCCATGAGTCCCCAGTCTCCTACAAGCTCTGGGCCAGGGTCTCCAGGCAAAGGGGTGGGAGGAAGAACAAAGAGAACACTCACTCAGCCGGTCCAGAGGCCTTGGGCTGCTCCCCCGTCCGTCCCCTCCCCCCCTACCCCCCAGGATCCTGGAATCCATGGCTGGGGATGCTGAGTCTGAGGCCTGGGTTGATCCCAGGCCACCTAACTGGCTTTAAAAATTTGCTAAGATTGGAAAAAATCAGGCGCTAGCTCAGACAGACCTCGCAGCCGCCTGTGACCCAGCCTCAGTCTCCCCTGGACAGGGGCAGCTTTCTCATTTGCAGCTAGGGTGTGGGGCTGGCCCCATCCCTGTCCCAGGGCCTTTGACAAGAGCCGGGGTGGGGCCCTGGGTGCCTCAGGTGTGGAGGAAGGGCCCTGGGGAACGTCCGCTTCCCGCCAGGTCCCCAGTAGGGAGACCTCAGGGGCCTGCCCAGCTGAGGCCGAGCCCACTGCCCAGCAGCCCCCAGGTCAGGGGTCTGAGGGCCAGGACCAACCAGGTCACAACGAAGGACCCGGCGAAGACGCTGATCTGGCAGCCTGCCGGTGGTGGTGCCTCTGCTCACTGAGGCGGCCCTGCCACTCACTGCAGGGACAGAACAGAGGACAGAAGCCAGGGCACGCGGGAGGGCAGGGGCAGAGCTGAGCAGAGAGCAAGAGCCAGAGTGAGCAGGTTCAGTGGGGATGTCCAGCGTGGAGAGCCCACGGACGAGAGAGAGAAAAGACAACGGGAAGAGGTGGGTTTGGTTCGTAAAGGCGAAATACCGGAGGCCTGGAGGGCAGGAAGGAGGGGACGACTCCCCCTTCCTCCTCTAAGCGACTGCCCCCCCCAACTATCTCTTCCTTCCCCCTGGTGCGGAGGGGTCTAAGTCAGTCCTGCAGAGAGGGGAGCAGAGCTGGATCCTCAGTGAGGGAGAGGGTCTGCGTCCTGAGGCAGTAGAGCGGGGGGTCCTGGAGGGGGGGCAGCGGCAGGTGGGAGGGGGCAACCGTTACCAGTAACCCCAGCTGGAGCTTCGGTGGCAAATGCGTGCCAAGCAGGGAGCACACAGAACCAGGCAATCCCCCACCCCCGCCTCAAGACTTGAAACCCCAGGTCAGGCAAGGGCACTGGGTCAGCCGGGCAGACACTGGGAGGAGTGTTCAGATCCACGGCCACCTGCCCCCAAAGAGGAGTGACTGACTCCTCCCACGGCGGGGGGAGGGTGGCCGTGGCAACCCTTCTTCCGTGGCTCAGACCTCACAGCTTGTGCAAAAGCTCCCTGGGCACATATTCCCCAGGGCAAACCCAGACGCTGAGAGGCATCGGGCCTTCCGGTGTGCGGACTCCCCCAGAGTACAAACGAGCCCCTGTGCAAACCCCGAGAGCAGGCGCAGGGGAAGCCGCACAGCGTGGAACCCCTGGGGCCGGCGGTGGTGCCTGTAGGCTCCTGTGAGCCAGCTGCCAGTGGGGAGCGCAGGAGCCCCTCGAGCGGGCGGGGACGCGCAGGCGGCTACCCGGGGTGTAGACCAACACAGGCACCTGCATGGTGACTACGTCGAAGCGTCCACCACCTGCAGCCTCTTGAGCGAGGTGAGGCCGAGCACCTGGAGGGCAGCGAGGAGCGGGGTGGCGAGGGCGGCAAAGCGCCAGCCCTCGGGCTCGGCGGTCGGGGAAGCGAGCAGGACCCGAAGGCGCGGCTGTCGCTGAGCTGTGATGAGGACAGCACCTCGAACGTGAACGCCGGCAACCGTTCCCGCCCTACCCCAGCCGGCCGTAAGCAGCGCAGCGGGAAACCCAACGCCAGCCGCTGGTCTGCGCTCCTGCTCCTACCGAGTCGGACGCCGCCAAGGTGTTCAGGGAAACCCACCGCCTGGCACGCGCCGGGACCCGACGGCGGCAGCACGAAGGGCTGGCCTAGCGCCCAGCAGCAGGGGGCCCGGGAACAGGTTCACCAGGAACACGCTGCGGGAGGCGCGCGCTTGCCGCTCGGCTCCCTCCGTAAGCGCAGCAGAGCAGCACCAGCGCGACGGACAGCAACGGCGCGGCAGCTCCAGCGCCAGCAGCCCGGCCGGCAGCGCCTCTCCCGGGCCCCGGGCGCGCGCGGCTGGCCAGGCGCCCCGCGGAGCAGCAGCGGCAGGGACCTGTGCTCGTGGTTCCGCTCCGGGCGCGGGCGGGGAGAGTGCGGGGGCAGAGCGGGCGCGCCCTCGGAGGCCGGGAGACGCAGAGCCGGCGGGCACCGTTCGGAGCGGCACGCAAGGGGCAGGGGCAAGCCCGGGGTGTCGCCGGTGCCCGGCTAAGCGCGCTGCGGAGCGGGGAGCCGCCTGGGGCGGGCGGAGCGCGACGCCGCGCACTGGTCACCCCCCGTGGCGCTGTCCAGGGTGCTGAAGGCGCTCGCCGTCCGCGCTCCGGGTGCCAAGCTGCCCGAGGCACCTTTCGGTGGCTGAATCTAGGCGGGAGGGCGAGGGGTGCAGGAGCCATGAAGGTCTCTTCCCTTCCCATGGAGTGGCTGCAGGGAGTTCTACGCCCCTCTGCCCCAGACCAGGACGGTCCTTACTGCGGTCGCACCTTCTCCGCCGAGCCTCCCGACGGTGACTCATGCGCAGTCGGGATGTTGAAAGCTGTCGCTTCTCCTCAGTTGCTTCGTCCCTTTCCTTGCGCCTCGCTCTCCCCTGCACTGGCACCAAACGGGAGTGACCCGGAGCTCTGGGGGCAGGGGGAAGCGGGGAAGCGGGAGACTGAGGGGCAGGGAGCTGTGCCCGACGGGTAGAGGGAGCTAGAGGGAGAAAGCACGCGTACCTGGGTCGCGGACCGCTTTCCAAACCCCAGCTCAGTGCCAGGGAGTGGATCTGTGTTTGTTGAACCAAGAAGGGTAGCAAGAAATGGAAACAGTGTGGGTGGGGAAATGAGGAAAGGAAGGTGAGAAGGGAAAGGTAAAGAGGAAGGAAGAAGGAAGGGAAGGAAGGGTAAAGGAGAGAAAACCAAAGAGGAAGAGGGAAAGAAAGAGGGAGAGCCTGGGAGGCAGGGGTCCCTGCAGGGTGCAGCGTGGAACCACCTTTGGAGCTGAGCTCTGCCTCTCCGTGTGGCTCTTGGAGCCCCTGGGGGGTGGGGAGGAGGTCTATCTCTGCTGACCCCTCTGGGCTCTTGAGCCTGTAGAATGTTCCAATTCCTTCAATGCCCAGTTGGCAGGACAAGAATGAAGAGAAGGCACTTGGAAGCTGGCAGGTTCCAGGACGTTTTTTGGCCCCTTCTCTGCAATGGCAGCCCTGGCATGAAAGGAGCCAGAAGGCAGACCCTCACCCCACCTTTCCCTGGCCCCTCACCCTCTCTCGCCCAGAGGCTCTGCAACCCTAGCCCTCTTCCAGGGATGGAGTGTGGCCAGTGGGAAGAGGGCTCACCCTTGGGGGGGGGGTCTCTCTGGTGCCAGTGCTATAAGGACTGGAGAGAAGGCAGGTGGCTGGGGGAATAGGGTGGACAGATGGCACTGGTCCCATCACCCCAGCCACATGGCCTTGGGCAGGGTCACATCTTGGGTCTCCTTTATTTTTTTTTTTTAGTTAATTAATTTTTGAAAATTATTTTTAATGTTTGTTTGTTTGTTTTTTAAGTTCAGTTATCTATGGGGCACCTGGGTGGCTCAGTCAGTTAGGCATCTGACTTCAGCTCAGGTCATGATCTCACAGTTGGTGAGTTCGAGCCCCATGTTGGGTTCTGTGCTGACAGCTCAGAGCCTGGAGCCTGCTTCGGATTCTGTGTCTCCCTCTCACTCTCTGTGCCTTCTCTGCTCCCTCCTTCTCTCTCTCTCTCTCTCTCTCTCTCTCAGAAATAAATAAACATTAAAAAAGTTTAATTAAAAATTTTTTTAATTTAAAAAAAAATTTAAGTAAAAAAGAAGTTTAGTTATTTATTTTGAGAGAGAGAGAGAGAGAGAGAGAGAGAGAGAGAGAGAACAAGTGGGGGAGGGGCAGAGAGAGAGGGAGAGAGTAAATCCCAAGTTCATGCAGAGTTTGAACTCACAAACCATAGATCATGACCTGAGCTGAAATCAAGAGTCAGACTCTTAACTGTCTGAGCCACCCAGGCGCCCCTTGGGTCTCCTTTTCTAGTATGTACGACAGGGATATTAACAGCTAGCAATCACACCTGCCTTGTGTGGCTGCAATCAGGGTTGAACCACTAAGTGTACGTAGAGGGCTTCAAACAGTGCCCGCACACAGTGAGTATTCAGAGAAATGTCAGCCGTTGTTATGACTCCACTTTACAATTGGGGAAACGGCAACTCATATAAGTCAAGTGCCTTTTCCAAGGTCACATAACTAGAAACCAGAGGCTCTGGGGGTCAAACTGGGTCCTTCTGGCCAACCCAAAGTCTTTATCACTCCTCCATGCGGCCTCACACAGAGGGGCCGTCGCACCAGCTCCAAGCCCAGCCTCCACCCTTCAGATGAAGTCCCTTCCTCTCTCCTCACCCCTCCCACTAATGCTTTCAAAATCCAAGAAAAATTCTCAACTGATCAGACCTTGCCCGAGACCAGGACCATAACGCCAAAGCCCTCCCTGCTGACTTTCCCAGGAAGAGCAGGCTAGTCTACAGACCCTGACATCGGTAAGGGCACAGAGGGATAGTTGGGATGAGGAAGGTGGCCATGAGGCTCCCCCAGTCCCTCCAAGGTTCCTGAATGGCCATCTGAGGATCGGCAGGTTAGTGGAGGCATCAGACGCTCCATAGGGAGACTTCACTCCTGCCACTGACAGTGGCTCCTGTCCCCTCTGAATGTCTCCGAGGAGAGGCAGATTCCAGGCAGGTCGCTCGGGGGGACAAGAGCATCATTCCGTGACATGAGCGCAGGAAAGCCTTGCCCTTCAGTGTTACGCAGACAGAAGCCATCTGCCCGCCCACAAGGACTTCTGGGCACCCAGCATGCGTAAGGGACCTGGGGCAGACACGACCCAGACTGTGGAGGCCAGCAGGCGTTGATCCTCACACTTTGATGAGCAGGGAGAAGATCGGACAAAAGAAGGTGTGGGGCAAGCACCCTGAGCCCCTGGAAGAAATAATGATCTCGTTGCCTAAGACAAACGAATTGTATCAGTTACGATGAGGTACCGTCACTCGCGAGCCAATTCGTTTCCACGGAACGTGGAACGTGCACGGAACGTTTGTTACGTGCAGTCAGGGAGGGGAAACCGTGTAAACAGGGAAAAGGACAAGCGTTAACTGAGCGTATTGAACTTTGCTTCACTTTAAGCATATTTTCTTACTAAGCTTGTTCCCTTTAACCGTATTTACTTCCCGCCACGGCCCCAGCAGGTGCATATTCCTGCCCCGATTTCCAGACAAGGAAACAGTTCAGAGCAGCCGGCTTTGACTCAGTAGCCGAAGCAGGCTCACTCAAGCCCAGGACTTTGCTGGGGCTGCAGTAGAAACCTCAGCGAGTGCACGGAGGAGGTGTGGGTCTCCTGGCTGGCAGGGCTGGAAGACTTAGGGGGGCGTGAAGAGCTGCCAGGCCAGGCCAGGCAGGAGGAAGTCGGGAGCTTGGGTGCGGGTGTGGCCGTCTTTGTGGTCAGAGCAGCGAAAGGATCCATCGTGAGTGGCTGGGGCCAGGCTCTGATGGCCTTGAGCAGCCCCTGGGGATTGTCTGGGCAACATGGAACCATTGAAAGTTACTGGGCAGGGGCGCGGCCTTCGGGAGCCAGTGCTGGACTTTGTCACCAAAGTGCGTATCATGTATCTCAGCGAGAATGAGCACGACAGGGGCGCCTGGATGGCTCAGTCGGTTAAGCTTTTGGCTTCAGCTCGTGTCATGATCTTTCAGTTCGTGGGCTCGAGCCCCGCGTCGGGCTCTGTGCAGACAGCTCAGACCCTGGAGCCTGCTTCAGATTCTGTGTCTCGCTCTCTCTCCGCCCCTCCCCTGCTCATGCTCCCCACCTCTCTCAAAAATAAATAAAAACTGTTTTTTTAAAGAGTACTTTTTAAAATTGTGCTGAAAATATTTAACGTTTTAATTTTTTTTTTTTTCTCTAAGACTGGAAGATAAATGGATTAGACCCTATGTGCCACCCTACAGAGGATTTAAATCTTCCATCAAGAATGAGATTTGAGGGTATGGATATTAAGTGGTATTCTATTGTAAGACCACAGGGCTCAAAGCCACCACCTACAGCCCAGGGGGCAGGGGGGCGGGGCAGCGAGACCTGAGACCTGGTGTCTGGGGATTTGGGGGGAAGCAGCAAGCACGTCTCTAGATCCATCAGGACGCCCCCTCCCATACTCCAGCAATCTGCCTCTCAGGCAAGCATCTCAAAGGAGAAATCCAAAATGCCAGCAAAAATGTTTGCTCACACACACAGGGAAGAGAAGGTGGGAGGACAGAAAGAAAGAGAAGTGACGAATTACCCGACGGCAGGGAGCTGGCAAACTCTTACCTTACCCCCACAGCACAGCACGGTGCAGCCACTGACAGGCAGGTGTGTGGGCCCCGCTCACCGCGTGTTGTTTCGTGAGGACCACGGGAGACACGCTGGGATCTCCACCCCCAGTGACGCCCAGAGAGGCCTGGATGAAGTACGCCGGTCCGCATGATGCTCGGCTGCCCGTGGCGGGATTATGAGTGCCTGGGGTTTGTTCTGTCTCTTTATACTTTCCTATAGCTTCACGTTTCCTGTGAGAGCACGAACTGCTTGAGAATCAGGAACTCGCTCAGGAAGAAAGATCCAGTTGAATTCCTCTGTCAAAACTCTACGCAATGTGCCTTTCACACCTCAAGGGCGGCCCTCCCCGCGACTGACTTTCATTTTCCAGCTTTGAAACATCTTAGTTTTGTAAAACCCTGATGATTTCTATCACCAGCAAGTCCGGGGGTGGCTTGCACGGCTGCTGAGGTGGGTGGGAGTCGGGGCTCCCAGCGGACGGGGTGGGCCGTGGCCTGTGGACGGCTGGAGGCAGAAGGGCCCTGCCCTTGTCACTGCCCTGTGTGTGCAGCCCAGACCCCCCGTGTGCAGTGAGGCCAGGGTCGGAGAGGAGCAAATAGGGGTCCCCAAGCTCTTAAAGGGGCTGACATCTAAGCCAGGAGCTGTGCTCAGGTGGTTAGCCAGGTGAACGCTGTGGGCCGTTCCCAGCAAAAGGGACAGTGCGCCCACAGGCAACAGAGGGGCACCATACTCCGCAAGGAGCTGGGTTTGATTCCCAAAGTGGGGAGGGGGGCGGTGTGGAGGGCTCCTCATACTGACACACGGGGCTGTGCTGGAGGGGCGCAGGGGAGCCCCAAGCTGGTGAGGAGCTACCCCGCTTGGCCCAGTGAGGAGGCAGCAAGGCCCCAGCTTGAGTCCCATTTCACAGATGAGAAGGCTGAGGCCAGCAGTGGCTTCCTCCTTCCCGGCGTGGCTTCCTTTCGCCCGTATTGACTTTGGGGCAAGTCATTTCTCTGTCTACGCGCCAAGAAGGCATGTCTCTGAACACCCCCTTTAGACTAAAATCCCTTCCAGAAGCCCCGCTTTCTGCTTCTTCACAGAGCCCAGCCTGGCCGCCGCCCCAGGGAGACAGGACCGCGAGGGGCTCGACCCCCTCCTGTGGGGGCTCCTGATCGCTGCCCCGTGGCCCCTGCACCCGGTGCTCGTGCCAGTCCTCACCCCTAGCCCTGTAGACCAGCCTGGCAGGGAGGAAGTCTCACAGGTGCTTTAATGGAGAGAAAAGCGCCCAACACGAAACCCAGCGGGGAAAGGGGCCGGAATTCACGAGAGAGGGAGGACGGGCTGCAAATACACAGACGTCAGCAAACAAACTACATTTTGTTTTGGAACAACGTTTCCAGCCTCCCCGTAATCGAATTACACAGGGAAGGGGAGACTGGGCTCTGCACCGTCAGACGGGAAAGTCGCTTACCTGGAAAGCTGGGAAACCGGGCCCAGCGTGCACAGCCCCGAGTGTGGCCACGGCTACCAAAAATGGCTCGTCCTTTAGCTTAGAAATTTGAAATTGCATCCCACGAATATTTATTAAAGGCCTGTAGCACCTGACAACTTTCCGTCCGGCATGTAACGCCAAGGAGGCATTCGTGTGTAAGCCAAGGTGTGGACACACGGAGGTCCAGTGGCCCTGGTCACAAAACCCAGAGACGGCTGGTCCCCGCCGACACTCAAGGAGGTGCCGGGGGCTGGGGGGTCCGTTCAGGTCTGGATTGATGCGCGTGGGAACCTGCCCAGGCTTATCAGTGAGCTAAGGAGAGAGAGTGAACACCTGAGATGGCGTAGCACATGCTTTATAGGATCTTAGTGCAAGCCTGTGCGTGTGCACGCGTGTGCCTGCGCGTGTGCGTGCAGGTGTGTGCGCGGGCGGGCGTGGAGGTGAGCGTGTGTGAGGGGGTGACGGTGAGTCCCCAGACAGAACCTTGGCATTCAGTTCACACAACGTGCAGTCGTGATTTCTCCAGGAATACGACTTGACCTGATTTTTAAAAGTCCTTTGTAATCCCTTTCCCATTTCCTTTTACTTTTGATGACGTGCGTATTCCATTTTTTAATGCTATCTTTCATGACAGGTGTCCGTAAATCACCCCCGGAGAAGCCGTGGGAAACACATCAGCTCTTTTAGGTGCCGGGCGTCTGGGAGAACAGTCTGGAGGCGGGGCTGGAGCGCGCACCACGGGGGCTGACCTCCCCGCAGCCCCCCTCCAGGATGCAGCCCGGCTTTGGGGGTCCCAGGGACTCCGGGCACAGGGGCAGTGCTGAGGAACGTGTTAACGCTTCACGATTCAGCCCACGCTGCGGGGACCCTCGGGCCGGGAGCTGGGGCGGCCTCTCCGAGGAGGGCGAGTGGGACTCATGGGGTACAAACGCGAGCGGGGCCCGCTGGGCTTCGGGGATTCTGATCAGGTCAGGCCCACCAAGGTGTCTCCCTTCTTAAAGTCAGGTTCCCAGTCTCCTCCACATCGCAGGGGAGCCGCCCAGTGCGCACCGGGGGGCAGGACCTCCGGGCCCTCTCAGAACTCTGCCTGCAAGCTCAGCCTCTCCCCTCGCCGGGCCTGTCCGAAGCACTCCGCACAGATGAGCAGGGCTGCGGGCTGCGGTCTCACAGCTCACCTCGGGCCAGGCCCCGCCCTACTGCATCCACAGCCACCCTGCCTCCCACACGGGGCCGGCCCGGCCAGGCCTGCCAGAGCTCAAGGGCGGTGAGCCCGGAGATCAAAGGGGGGCCTGGTGGCAAAGCAGCCGGCCTCCCTCCCTGCCAGCCGGCTGCAGACCCCGGAGCGCAGGGCTGCCTGGAAAGCTCGTGGGACCTCTCCTCCCCACCCTTCCAGAGCTGGACGCCCTCCCGGGAGGGACAGCTAATGTGGGAAACAGCTGGCAGAGAGGTCCAGCTGTGCTGGGCACGACCGCCGAGGTGGCAGCGTGGCCTGGCTCTGGACTCCGGGGCTCAGCCCTGGCCCTGCGGCCCGAGATCCAGGCCGGGCCCCAGCTCTGCAATCCTGGGATGCCACCGCGTGCCCCGAGCCACGGTGCTTCCTGTCACTCCTTTGACAGATGAGAAACCGGGGGCCCCGAGGGTTCTATGCTCCCCGTGCCTTCTCACTCAGTCCTCACATCCCCTGGAGGACGAGGGGTATCACCTACTTGCAAACGTGAGGAAGCAGAGCCTCCATTAGAGAGGTGAGGTGCCGAGGCCGCGGGAAAGTTGGGCCGAGCTTCTGGGTCCCTGATGCGTTCCTTCGACAAGCCTGTCGCGGGCACTGGCTCTGGGCTGGCCCTGGCTGGGCCCGGAGCACGGAGGCAGGTGCACCACCATTCTGCCCACAGCGGTGATGCGGCCACGGCCGGGAGAGCCCCCCGACCAGCTCGACCGGCCGCAGCTCCGCCTAGAAATGTCACAGGATTTCCCTGGCCTCTTGGGGATGTCTCCACATGCGGGACACGGACCACATCCTGGGAGTTTCCTGGGGAACCCAGGGATGCCCCTCTTCCCACGCCGCAGTGGGCATGGACCCGTCAGGGGTCTCTGGGGGGGGCTTGGCTCTGGCCGCCTGCCCTGCTCAGTTGCTCACAACAGCTCGCAAGGCCTCCAGCCCCCCGCACAGCTCCTGTCAGTCACGGTCACTGGGGTGGCCCCTCCTCCTCCTGCTCGGTGCAGACCCAGGTCCTGTCCATCTCCTTGGGCATCAGTCTTCCTTGGATACCTCCAGGGATGGGGCGCTCACTTACTTATAAGGTAACCCGTCCCCCACTCTAATGTTTTGGGCATTCTTCCTCTTAACCTCAGGTCTTTGCACAGGCTGTTCCCTCTGGCTGGAGTATTGTTCCCACTCTGCCCGGTCTCCACTGCTCAGACTGGCTCTGACCCTCCTTCAGGTCTACTTCCAGGAGATCTCAGACCCCTCCTCAGTCTGGGGACATGTCCCCCAGGGACCCTGACAGCCACGTGCCCTGTTATGTCACTGTGTAATTAACCGCTTACATCTGGGACACCCCTTCTAAACTCTGGGGGCCAGAGACTGTATCTTGTCACCACCATGGCCCCATGCCATGCCTTGAGCTGCCTCCCCAAAGCCCCCATTATTTTTATTTTTTTTAATGTTTATTTTTGAGAGAGAGACAGAGAGAGAGGTGGGGGAAGGGCAGAGAGAGAGGGAGACACAGAATCGGAAGCGGGCTCCAGGCTCCGAGCCGTCAGCACAGAGCCCGACGCGGGGCTCGAACCCACAAATCGTGAGATCATGACCTGAGCCGAAGTTGGACGTTCAACCGACTGAGCCACCCAGGCGCCCCCAAAGCCCCCATTACTAGTTCACATCGTCTCCGTGAGACCCACACAAAAAGTCTCCTTCATCATCGCCAATCAGGGGAGAGCCAGCTTCCCGGCTGCACACTTGTATCTCCTCCCCAGAGGAATGGGTGTCAGTAAGCCAGGGGCTGAGCAGTGGCTGGCCACCAGCAATGCCGTCCTCCCAACAAATGGACTGGACAGTCATTTACTGCCCCGGCTTTACGGGTAGGGTACTTGAATCTCAGGTTTTCAGTTGATAGTGAAAATCAAGACAGCAATCAGGATTTGGCTCAGCTAAACGTGGGAGGAAACCCAAACGAGTAGATAGATAAGAGAGGTTTTCTCTCCCATAGGAAAGTCCAGAGAGGAGAAACCCAGGGCAGCAGCAATGGGCAGCCCCAACGTCATCCGGGACCCCAGTTCTGTCCTCCTGTTCCATGCTCCTTAGACAGTGGCTTATGTCTTCAAGGTCACCTCCTTGAAGGTCCAAAAGGGCTGCTGGAGCTCCAGCCATCACATCCACATTTCAGGCAGAAAGGAGAAGGAAGGGGAAGGGAGGGAGAAAGGATACGTACAAATAGCCCAAGCCTTCCGAAGATTTCCCAGTACCCCATTCAGCACCTCCCATCCGTTCTCTTTGGCCACGCTGGGTTACAAAGGAGGCTGGGACACGGAGGCTTCCAATGAGCACATTGCCACTGTGCTGATCCCTTGCCATTTTGCTCTCAGCCTCGTTCCTGCTCCGTGGGATGGGGACATTTCTCAGGCTCCCAGGCCTCCAGTTAGGCTCCAGCAGGGGGACACGCGGCTGGGGGAGGGTGAGCAGACCGTCTGCTCTTCCCAATTTCCCGTGGCATCTTTAGACACCCCCGTGACAGCCGTGGCGGCCTCGTGGTGGTCCCAGCTGGCCAAGGCAGAGGACTTGGCCGTGACCGCATCTCCACCGGCAGGCACGGACTCAGGGTTCAGCCCACCAGAGGGAGCAGCCCCGACCTCGGAGGCGTCACCCTCCTATCTCTTACCCCCTCCCCCCAGACCTTCCCACACTCTGACCAGCACCTTGTACTCAGTCCCCTCCGAAATACCTGGATGGGTTTCTGTTCCCCAGCCCAACAGTGGTATGGGATGAAATGGGGTTCTATCAGAAAGAAATCGGGGGAGCAGGCAACGAACGGATGGCTTTGAACCAGACCCGTGCGGGAAAACAGAGGCTCCCGACCCCTTGAAGCCCCCGTCCTGACTCACTCACTTACTGGGACGGGAGGCTGCACTTTGCCGATCGTCTACTCCACTTATGGCTGAACCCAAAACACGCAGTTCCCCTACCGCGGCGACCTCCGGTCCCCTGTGCGTTCACAGGATGTCCGGCCGCCGCCCCCTTCCTTGAAAAATCGCTCGGCAGAGACGGCGGCTCGGGCTGGAGAACGTCGTCCCCCGAGTGAATTGACCAAGAATGGAAGAGTTAATTTCTTCGGACATGTCAGCCTCAGCCTTAAATAAAGACGCCAGCTCGCAGCAGTCAAGCTCTGCTTTACAAATAGGTCTTGAACGTATTACAAGAAAAGCCCACCTTCCCGGAAGACCTCCGACGGCATGTGGACCCTTGGAGACTCGGCAGCCAGCCCGGCCCCACGGGGACCTGCGTTACTGCTTGGATGCTCCCAGGAGTGACCCCTGCCCTCCCGTCTGTCAGGAGGAGAGCCATCCAACCGCCCAGCGCCGTGACCTCGACGCTGGCCACGACGGGGACACTGCCACCGGCCAGGCGCCCAGGGTCTGACCTGGAGAGTTGTCCAGGAGCCCCCGCAGCAACCCGGCCCCAAGCATCACGAGGTCCTGCCTGCGTTAAGTGCCCCCCACGTTCCCTCCCCTCAGATCAGAGCTGTCACTTCCTCACCACCTCCTGAGTCCACCTTGCCCCTGGGACCCATCCCCCACACACCTCACACACGCTCTCCTCATCTGAAGCCCCTGCAAGGATATCCTGTGGCCCTTCTGTGTCCAAACCCCATGTGGTGGCCTGTGAGGCCCTTTTTCTACCTCAGCTCCTGCACGGCTGTGCTCCCCCCCCCCCCCCGCCACGGACCTCAGGACCTTTGCACAAGCTGTGCCGTCTCACGGACCCTCTGACCTTCTCTCAGCCTGGCTAATGCTGCGTCTTCTGTCAGGCCTCACTTACAGGTCCCCAAATTCACAGGACACCCCCCGTCACATCCTCCCCTTACCGGCCTCCGCCTGTATGATCTGCTGGCTGGACCATCCTCAAGGGCAGCTTTGGGGCAACCTTCACTGTAAGACCGTGTTCCAGGAGGGCAGGGGCCACGCCCGCTTCCCCAGCACCAGGAAGGGGGCGGGAGTTGCCCGAAGGCTGCGATGGCTGATTTCAAACCATGGAAACCGCCCACTGCTTCTGCGCAGAAAAGGACAGAAAGTCACCTTCAAGTGCATCCGACTGGACTCTTTATCAAGAGTCACCTTGATGGGGGAGCGCGGGGCGGGCTGAGGGCAGACGACAGGCTAACAGCACCCCCCGCCCCAAGTGGGACACGTGTGATATTCCTCGGCCTCTCCTGGCCGCCCAAGAACAGGGGAAAGGAAAGAAAGCAGGTGGGTGACTGATGGAGGTCACCGTCCTGCAGGACAGGCGTCTCCTCCAGTCTGCAGAGGACTTAGCAACTGCAAGAAAAAGGTAATCCGATCCAGAGCCTGGTCTCCAGAAACCTGTAGACTCCGTTTCCTGGAGCCCTAATATCACCCTCAGCAAGGTGTGAGGGGTTGAGTCGCTGGCCGTGGTGATGTGGGAAACTAAGGCAAATGAAAAATTAAACTCCCTCCCTGCCTACAGCCCACTGGCAAGTCCTTGAAACCAGCCGAGTGACCTCCCTCTGGGAGCTCAGCTGCCCCGACGATGGCACTTGGCTGGGGGCAAAAGGGAGTCTTGGCTTAACATTATCCTGACTCCCCCTCCCCAGGAACCTGTGAGTCGACTTCAACATATAAAAATTCCTTTCGAAACTTCCTTTATCTCAACTCCCCCAAGATATACGCTGGCGATCATAGTCCAAGCTTCTGGCCCCTGATGCACATCTGAAGGGTCTCACGAGTGAGGTTTTACTAAACGGTAATAAATGGCGTTTTCCTATCAACAGCCGGCCCCTCAAGGTCCCGGAAACCTCGCTTCCAAAATTCCTTAGAGACTTACTCTATCCCTGACCCCCTCCCAACCCGAAGGTATCTGATCAGTCACCCGTCACGACCCCAGGGCAGCTCTTCCTGCCCGCGGGTCCCATCCCCGGGCTTTCATAAAATCACCTTTTTGCACCCAAGACGTCTTCGAGAGTTCCTTCTTGGGTGTCAGCTCCCAACCTCCCCACCCTCACCCCAAAACTTCATCCACCTGAACAGCTTTCCTTAGTTTGTTTTTAAACTCCAACCAACATAATGAATGAACAGTGGTGTAGCAGTCTCAGATTCACACGGTAACGAGGCAACAATTCTATGCAGCACTCGATGCTCGTCAACATAAGCGTCTTCTTGGGGAGCCTGGGTGGCTTGGTCGGTTAAGCATCCGACTTCGGCTCAGGTCACGATCTCGCGGTCCGTGAGTTCGAGCCCCGCGTCGGGCTCTGTGCTGACAGCTCAGAGCCCGGAGCCTGTTTCAGATTCTGTGTCTCCCTCTCTCTCTGCCCCTCCCCTGTTCACGCTCTGACTCTCTCTGTCTCAAAAATAAATAAACGTTAAAAAATTAAAAACAAAACAAAACAAAACAAAAACATAAGCGTCTTCTTAACACCATCGCCTATTTTCCTCGTGCCCCGTTCACCTCCCCCCGGCAACCATCTCTTTGTTCTCTATAGTTAAGAGTCTGGTTTTTTGTCTCATTTTTTCTTTGTTCATCTGTTGTGTTTCTTAAATTCCACATGTGAGTGAAATCATAGGGTATTTGTCTTTCTCGGACTTATTTCGCCTTGCACGCTGCTCTCCAGGTCCATCCATGTTGTTGCAGATGGCAGGATGTCATCCTTTTTCATGGCTAAATAATATTCCCTTGTACCCGTATGCCACATCTTCTTTATCCATTCATCTCTCTATGGACACACGGGCTGCTTCCATGGCTTGGCTACTGTAGATAAAGCTGCTATGAACTATGGGTACGCATAAATACCCATAGTGGAATTACTGGATCATGGGTCAGTTCTATTTATAACCTGTTGAGGGCCCTCCACACTGTCCTCCAGAGTGGCTGCACCAGTTTACGTTCCCGCCAACTGTGCACGAGGGTTCCCCTTTCTCCGCATCCTCACCAACACTTGTTGTCTCGTGTGTTGTCAATTTTAGCCATTCCGACAGGTGTAAGGTGGTATCTCATTGTTTTTGATTTGTATTTCCCTGATGACGAGTGATGTCGAGCACCCTTCCTGGGTCTCTTGGCCATCTGGATGTCTTCTTTGGGGAAATGCCTCTTCGTGTCTTCTTCTGCCCATGTTTTAATTTGTTAAAAAATGATTATTTGTTTTTTGGGTGTTGAGAGTTGTATCCGTTCTTTATGTACTTTGGATACTAACCCTTTATCAGAAATGTCATCTGCAAATATCTTCTCCCATTCTGTAGGTTGCCTTTTTGTTTTTTGTGGTTTCCTTCGCTGGGCAGAAGCTTTTTATTTTGATGTAGTCCCAGCAGTGTGAACAGAGACAGAGGTCACATACCTCGCCAGGGGTCCCACACCACAAGCAATGCCACCTGGGGTTGGAACCCGTCCCCACAGTGAGAGCACAGGGCCGCTCTGTGGAGCCAGTCCCCCTCCCGTCTGGCCCACCCGCTCCTCGTATCCGCCTGACGCGGTTCCCAAACATCTGGTTTGCATCAAGCACTGCCCTCGATTCCTCCAGCAGCCCACTGGGAGAGGAACGCTCTGGGCCGTCTCACAAGCTGGCTCTCGGTGCTGCCCAGCCACAAGCAACCTGTGTCCCTGAGTGAGCCATTCACCTCTGAGCGGGGATGCGAGCTGGGCCGGATGCCCCTGTCCTGCCTGCCCGGCATCCAGTCCACAGTCCATGCCACAGACTTCACCCTGAGGACTCCTCCTCCCGACTGGCCACCACCTGGCTGAGATATGGGTCAGGGCCCCCCCCCTTCCCCGCCTCGCAGAGGGGGCACACAAGACCCAAGCCAGGCTACCACCGCCCTGTCCCTGGACCGTACTCCTGGGTCTACTGGGCACGGCGCATTCACGGTGCCATGGCCCCAGAAGTCACGCTGCCTCGTTCCACCTCCCTGGGCCCTGCTCCAGCCCCACCCTCCCACCCTCTTCAAAGTCTGGATCCCGGGCCTCTCCTTGGCTTCCGTTAATGGCTTCATATGCTCCCAGCACATTCTTCTTTGGCTTCAGTTGTCCAGAGCAGGCTTCAGTACTTTGATCCTCTCTGGATCTCAATTCCAGGTAATCTCCCCGCTCAACAACGTCCAATGCCTCCCCAGGGCCCACAGCTCAGACCCCACCCTTCAATTCCTCAGTCTGGGATCCCAGGCCCCCCTTGATTGCTCAAGCCCCGTTGCCCAGGACGCGTCTTCACACACCTGACTGCACAGACTCGCCTCTTTCCTGTTCCCACCGCGAGAACTTCCGTCAGGACCTTCCAAATGCAGTCCACCTCCAGAGATGGTGCCGTCTCAACCAGCACCCGGGGAGGGTGGGACCAGGGGCGAGCGGCTGGTGAGACTGAGCGAAGCAAGAGCTGGGACTTGGCCCCAGACAGTGAATGCGAAGCCTGTGCGTTAGCCACTAACCTCTACTGACTCCCCACGCCCACCCCCGTCTCCTGGTCGCCTGTGGCCACAGAGGGAGCTTCAGCTGCGTGGCCCGGGACTCCCTGTCGCCGGCCACGGAGGGGCCTTTGGGTGGTGCTGGTGCCCACAGCCTACCTCTGCTTGATCGATCACCCAGCTCCCTGCTTCTCTTCTGTGTCTCCATGGCCACGTCTTTCACTCACCTCTCCAGAAAACACAGGAGTTTTCAGGGCTGGCTGCGAGGTCCCTTCTCCTTCAGGCCCACAAGCGCATGGACCACACGGAACTCACCGTGGTTTTTCTCACTTGCCCTGTTCTTTCTCTTGTTTGCTTTACCCTCCTACAATCTGCCAGTGTCAAATTTTGTCCACATTTTTCTTTTTTTTCTTAAGTTTATTTATTTATTTTGAGAGAGAGAGAGAGAGAGAGAGAGAGAGAGAGAGAGAGAGAATCCCAAGCAGGCTCTGTGCTGTCGGCTCGAACCCACGAACCGTCAGATCATGACCTGAGCCGAAATCAAGAGTCGGACGCTTCACTGACTGAGCCCCCCAGGCGCCCTGCCCACACTCTTTTCAAGCTCGTGTCGCGTGGCCCCCATGTATCAGCAGCACAGGAAGTCTTGTCTCCTTCTGCCCTCATACCTTGGCTGTGGAGAGACTCCTTGAGAGATTAAGGCTTATTCTCCCGTTTTCTTCTTTCCTTTTCGTATTTTGCTTTTCCTGCATAAGCTGCTTTCACTGTGTTTGGCCAGTGACTGGGTTAGAGTAATCCGTGGGTGGCGGGACAGACCTTGGCTCTCATGCTCCTGGGAGTCCGGCCGACGGGGGGAGGGGTGGGGGGGGGACTGGCCCTGCACAGTCACTCGGGGCCCCGGGCTTGGGGACCCTGTGTGTCAGCACCCAGCTGGTGGAGAGGAAGAAGCGGCCCCTGCACCCCACCCCCACCCCCAGTCCCAGGGGCCACGGAACTGGATCCTGCTGGGCCATCTCGCCAGGTCACTGGGTTTCGGGGAAGGGGCACGGAGACCCGTGGCACAATCCGCCCAGGACCGGTCTCTCCCTGCAGGCCTCTCTTCCCACGGGTCCCCCACCCCTTCAGCAGGGATCCAAAATGCTCTCACAGATTAAGGCTTCCCTCCCGGATGGCACAGGCCACCCGTTCCTGAGACCCTCTCTCAGCCCTCATTCCTGTCTCCTTCTAGAAGGCAGGAGGCTTTGTCAACAGCGTCTGTTTCCCAGCCCATCCCCCACAGGAGGGCGGTCTGTCCACCGTTGTCACTGAAGCAGGGCGAATGAGCACTGATGCCCACTGCTCCTGATACCCCCCCTCCAGGGGCGCGTCCTCGGAGGGTCCCCACCGGGGGCACCCGGGGCAGGCAGGATGTTACCTCAATGATGGAAAGAGCCCCTCCTCCCTCTGGCTCATCGCAGGGAGGACTCGCCCCCATTCAGTTCAGCCTTGGGGACGGATGGGCCTGGGGCACGTGGCTTCCCTCCGGAGCCCCGGCCTCCTACCTGTGACACCACCTGCGGGGCACTGCCCGGCACCGACAAGGCCTGGGTGGCCGGCTGAGCAGGTCACAGGTCGGGTCGCTGAGTTGCTTCCGTTCGGTTATCAGAGATGCTCACGGCACGAAGCAGGGCACAGCCTCGGGATTGCTGTGTCCCCCGTGCCCGGTGCAGGGGCAGATGGGGGCTGCGTGACAAAGGGGCGGGGCCTGGCGGGGAGAGGAGGGCCCCACTGCCAAGCGAAGCCACCCCGGCCGCCAGCAAGCTGCTCTTCTCCCGTCTCTCTCCCCTCTGAGGACGCACTTGAGGCGCATTCTCGGAGAAGCAGGATAGTCGCTAAGCCCCGTCCACCAGGGGAAAGAAAGCGGGTGAAGCCTCCTGTGTGGTTCTTCTGTGCACTCGCCAGGGAGGGACCTGAGCCGTCCCCGGCTCGTCCTTCGGCTCATCCGAGCGGAATCTGGGAGACTCACCTTCTCTGGGGCCCCCTGTGCCGCCCGGCCCTGCCCACGCCGACCCGGACGAGGGGCACTCGTGTGTCCAGAAGACGGAGAAAAGTCCACGGGACATCCTCTCAGGGAAGGTTCCTTTTGTGATCGATGCTGTGGTGGTGGAACTGTCCCCCCAAAAAAGATACGTCCACATCTTTACCCCCATCTGTGACTGGACCTATTTAGAAACAGGGTCCTTGGGGGCACCTGGGGGGTTCAGCTGGCTAAGGTCCGGATCTGGATCTCGGCTCAGGTCATGATCTCACAGTTCATGGGATCGAGCCCCACATCAGGCTCAGCACAGAGCCTGCTTGGGATCGTGTCTCCCTCTCTCTGCCCCTACCCCACTTATCCTCTCTCTCTCTCAAAAAAAAAAAAAGAAAGAAAGAAATAGCGTCTTTGCAGTTGTCATCAGGCTAGGATGAGGTCATTAATTCAACGCAGCTGGTGTCCTTGTAAGAAAAGGAAAAGGCGCACAGACCCTTTCCTTTCCAGACTGCAGAGGAGAAGCCGGGTGAAGACAGAAGGAGACGGAGAACCGTGGCCACGAGCCCAGGGACGCCTGGAGCCCCAGGAGCTGGGAGAGGCGGCAGGGACCCTCCCTGGGGGCCCCAGGAGGGAGCCCGCGCCGCCCACACCTCCACTGAACGCTTGCACGTTCCAGGCAGTGAGAGTAAATGTCTGTGTGCAGCTTCGAGGTGTCCAACCCAGGACACCGGCCCAGACGCTGAACCTGGGGAGTGGGGAGGCTGAGGGGGGCCTGGGGGGTCTGTCCTGCTGCACGTGGGATGCCTGGAGGAGAGGGCCGATCCCGGGTGGGCGTGGGGCCCGGGGGATGGGCAGGGCGATCTGCCCAGGGGATGCCACGCGCATTCCTGCTCCTCCTTCCTTTCTGGAATGTTCCACAAAGATCTACCTCCCACCTCCCTCAAAGGAAAATGTTAACTCATCAATTACCTGTTGAACGCCTACTGTGTGCCAGGGGCTGGGTCATCGTGCCTGTCCTTGGAGGCTTACAGCTCTGCTCGGAGCGGGTCTAGCAAAGACTCACACACGCACGCGGAAAACCGTGACGGTGACAAGGGTGCCCGTGAGGCCACCACAAGTCCATCCACGGGGAGAAGCAAGGGCTGAGTAGAGGATAAGGAAGCTGAGGGCTGGCTTTGAGGGCAAAATCAGAGGAGGGGGGACAGGCAGGAACCCTGAGCCACCGCCCCAGGTCCTGTAGGACAGAATAGAAGTAGAACCCAGCTCTGTTCGACTGTAACCCACAGAATCCTGTCTCCTGAAGGAAGGAGTGAATGAATGAATGAATGAATGGATATCTCTCCTGGTTTCCCTGGTAGGTCAAGGACAGTGTGAGCCATTGGAAACTGCATGATTCTTAAACAAGGAAGGGAAGAAGGAAGGAAGGAAGGGAGGGAGGGAGAGAGGGAGGGAGGGAGTAAGGAAGGAAGGAAGGAAGGAAGGAAGGAAGAAGGGAAAGGGGGAGGGGAAGGGGAGAGGGAGGGGAGAAAAGGAGGGAGGGAAGGGGGAAGGAGGAGGAGGAGGGAGGGAGGGAGGGAAGGAAGGAGGGGGAAGGGGGAGGGGAAAGGGGAAGGGGAGAGGGAGGGGAGAAAAGGAGGGAGGAAAGGGGGAAGAGGGAGGAGGAGGAGGAAGGAAGGAAGGGAGGGAGGAAGGAAGGAGGGGGGAAGGGGGAGGGGAAAGGGGAAGGGGAGAGGGAGGGGAGAAAAGGAGGGAGGGAAGGGGGAAGGGGGAGGAGGAGGGAGGGAAGGAAGGAAGGGAGGAAGGAAGGAAGGAGGGGGAAGGGGGAGGGGAAAGGGGAAGGGGAGAGGGAGGGGAGAAAAGGAGGGAGGGAAGGGGGAAGGGGGAGGAGGAGGGAGGGAAGGAAGGAAGGGAGGAAGGAAGGAAGGAAGGAGGGGGAAGGGGGAGGGGAAAGGGGAAGGGGAGAGGGAGGGGAGAAAAGGAGGGAGGAAAGGGGGAAGAGGGAGGAGGAGGAGGAAGGAAGGAAGGGAGGGAGGAAGGAAGGAGGGGGGAAGGGGGAGGGGAAAGGGGAAGGGGAGAGGGAGGGGAGAAAAGGAGGGAGGGAAGGGGGAAGGGGGAGGAGGAGGGAGGGAAGGAAGGAAGGGAGGAAGGAAGGAAGGAGGGGGAAGGGGGAGGGGAAAGGGGAAGGGGAGAGGGAGGGGAGAAAAGGAGGGAGGGAAGGGGGAAGGGGGAGGAGGAGGGAGGGAAGGAAGGAAGGGAGGAAGGAAGGAAGGAGGGGGAAGGGGGAGGGGAAAGGGGAAGGGGAGAGGGAGGGGAGAAAAGGAGGGAGGGAAGGGGAAGGGGGAGGAGGAGGGAGGGAAGGAAGGAAGGGAGGAAGGAAGGAAGGAAGGAGGGGGAAGGGGGAGGGGAAAGGGGAAGGGGAGAGGGAGGGGAGAAAAGGAGGGAGGGAAGGGGGAAGGGGGAGGAGGAGGGAGGGAAGGAAGGAAGGGAGGGAGGAAGGAAGGAGGGGGAAGGGGGAGGGGAAAGGGGAAGGGGAGAGGGAGGGGTGAAAAGGAGGGAGGGAAGGGCGGAGGGAGTTGTCCTTGTTCCTTGCACACCTGCACGTGAGCAGGGACAACGTGGCTGTGCTGCACTGTTCTCCCACCCCCCCCCCGTCTACCCCCCCACTGCCCCCACCCATCCGGGGAGCTTCAGGCTGACCTGAGGGGAGGAGGGCAGTAGGCGGTCGACAGGCGAGACCCCGACTTCTCGGAGATCTCTGGGGCAAAGAGCGGGGAAGGCAGAGTGTGGCGATGCGGCTTGTAGACGGAGCTCTGCCACCGCGAGTCACTTCCTTGGCTTCTCTGAGCCTGGTTTTCCGAGAGCTCCTCCCTAAAGATGCAGCACCTGGGGGGCGACGGGGACAGACAGAAACGGCTGTGAGTGCCATGTGGGCGTGGAGGCAGGAGGGAGGGGGGAGGAGAGGAGGGGCTCCAGGGGAGGGGTGGGGTAGCAGAGACTATCTCCCTCCGGGAAGAGTCAGAAGCCTGTCGCAGAGGCACCTGCAGGCTGCCAGGTGAAAGAGGGGAGCGGGCAGGCGGGGAGTTTTCAGTCCCTGGGGTTGGGCACCCAGCGAAGGGCGCTAAGGGAGAAGCCGGGGGGCACAGGGCCGGGCGCATCAGGCGCTGGGCCTCCATCTGTGCCGGCCGGGTGGCCTGTTTCCTGCCGTCTCTGGGACCACAGCGGCCGCCACACTAATGGCGGGGCTGTGGGACCCACGGGCACCCAAAGCTTCCTCTCCGATCAGGGGAACTGAAGTCCCCAGAGCACGGGACAAAGCTGGTTGCTCTGTGTCCCATCCTGGCACCGCCTCGGCCTGCACTCAGCATAGCTCCACGGAACGTGCAGCAATCCGGCGAACCGAGCCCCTGGCCTTCGGCCCAGAAGACTGAGGAGGGGACCCCTGAGAGCCAGAAAGCCCCCGAGACGTCATAAAGAGGAAGGAGCTTGGAGCCTGACACCGCAGGGCTGTTTCTGACCCCCCAGGCCCGCCCCGGAGCTGCACACACGTGGATCTGATGTCGACAGCGTGCCAGGACTCTGGGAACTCAGCTGAGTGCGGACCACCTCTCGGGGCCCAGACTGGCCACTGGGTGGTGCACACGGGACAAACCACCGCAAAGGCTGGAAATGGACGTTAAACCTGGACCCAGGACGGCTGGTGGAAACTCTGGGCTGGACCCAGCTGGATCCGTTTCCCGTTACCACAAAAATATGGACATTCCTCACAGTGTTTAAACAGGACCCAGAGTCGTATAACATAATATCCTAAATGTCCAGGATACAATCCAGAAGTACTTGGCATACAAAGAACCAGGAAAACTTCACCTTGCCTGGGAAAAGACCACCATCAGACACGAACGCCAACATGACTCAGATGTCAGAACTGTCTGATGAAAACCTTAATGCAGCATCATAAAAATAATCCAAGAAGAATGCGTCAACGCTACTGAAATGAAAGAAAGGATTTTTTAAAAATTCCAGCCAAGAAACACAAAATGTAAAGAAGAACCAAATGAGAAATTTAGAGCTGAAAAAGGCAGGAGCGGAAATTAAAAACTCATTGCAGGAGCTCAATGGCCAGATGGAAATGACAGAAGAAAAAGCGATTGAATTTGAAGAGGGAGCAGCAGAAATTATCCCGTACGAACAAAAGAGAACAAAAGAGCTGAAAAATGATTGTGTCTCATGATTAAAAACACTCACACACACACTCAGCAAACTGGGAACAGGAGGGAAAACTTCCTGCACCCAATCAAGGAGGACCAGAGAACACCCACGGCTGCCGTCACGCTCCGCGGTACAAGGCTGGGTGCCTCCCTGAATTCAGGAGCGAGGCCACTTCTGTTCAGCGTTGTACAGGGGCTCTAACCAGGGGAGTCAGACAAGAAAAGGAAATTACAGGCTCCCAGATCGTAAAGGAAGAGGTAACATCTCAATTTACATGTGACATGAACTTCTATAGGTAAAATGCAAGTGAGGGCAAGATGCAAGTGAGGGCAGAGCTACATAAATGGAAAGACCTTGTGTGTCCGTGGACTGGAGGTGTTCCTATTTTTTTTTTAATTTTGTTTAATGTTTATTTATTTCTGAGACAGAGAAAGACAGAGCATGAACGAGGGAGGGCCAGAGAGAAGGGGGACGCAGAATCCGAAGCAGGCTCCAGGCTCCGAGCCGTCAGCACAGAGCCCGACGCGGGGCTTGAACTCATGGACTGTGAGATCATGACCTGAGCCGAAGTGGGACGCTTAACCGACTGAGCCACCCAGGAGCCCCTGGAGAGGTTCCTATTTTGTTAGGGCAGCAATATCCCCCGGAAGGAGCTATAGCTTCCGTGCAGTCCCTGTCAAAATTCCAATTGCCTGGCCTTGCAGAAATGGAGGCCCTGATTCTCAAACGCATCTGGAATGCAAAGGGAGCTCAAAAGGCCAAACCCGCCCCAGGAAAAGGAGGGGAAGCTGGAGGAGGCACACTCCTGACTTCGAATCCTGCTACTGAGCTCGCTTCACCAGGACAGGGAGCTGCGGGTGTCAGGGTGAACACTGTAGTGTGTCGGGCCGATGCACTACAATTCAGAGCCCAGAGATACAGCCAGACAGCTGCGGCCGACCGATTTTCTACAGGGGTGGCGAGGCCACCCGATGCGGAAAGAACAGTCTTTTTAATACGCGGTGGTGGGCAACTAGACATCTGTATGCAAAACACCACAAATCTGTACCCCTACCTCACACCATACGTAAAAATGAACCCAAAATTAATTCAAAGACTTTAACGTAAGAGCTAAAACCGTAAAACCCTTGGGAGGAAACCACACGTAGAAGACTTTGTGACCGTGGACTTGACATCAGTTTCGTAGATATGGAACCAAAAGCACGAGCCATAAAAGAAAGAACAGATCATTTGGACTTCATCAAAGTTAAAAACTTCTGCTGTAAAGGACATTCTCAAGAAAGTGGGGAAAAAACACACACAGAATGGGACAAACTATTTGCAAATGATGTATCTGATACGAGTCCGGTGTCTGGATCCTAACAATGAAAAGACCAATAATCCAATTTTAACACGTGAGGGATCTGAATAGAGACTTCTCCAGAGGAGACGCACGGATGGCCAGGAAGCACACAAGAAGGGGGTCCACATCCCTCGTCACCAGGGACACGCGGATCCAAACCACAGGGAGACACGTCCCCACACCCACTAGCACAGCTATCATCGAAAACAGAACGTGGCAGAGACTAATAAAGTATTCTCTAAATAACGAGAAAACAGAACGTAGTAAGTGTTGGCGAGGATGCAGAGAAATCGGAACCCGGTGGGGGGTGTAAAACGGTGCAGCCACTGTGGGAGACGGTCCCTCAAAAAGTCAAAAACGGAGTTACCGTGTGACCCGGAAATGACACCCCTACACGTAATTTAGTTCAAGGAGACTTGCAAACACGGGTTCACAGAGACACTGGCACCCAGATGTTCACCACCGCGTCCTTCACGGCAGCCAGAAGGGGACACGAGGCCAACGCCCCCCATTGTGTGTGATGTGTCCACACAATGGAATGTTACTCAGCCACTGAAAGGACACAGCCGTGGGGACGTCTTGTGGCAGAAGCCGGACACCGCAGGCCACGGGTTACACGGTTCCCGTCCACGTGAAATGTCCACACCAGACAGATCTACAGAGACAGAAGGCTGACGGGGGGCTGCCCAATCTGGGAGAGGAGGGTGGGGGTGACGGCTCATAGGTACGGCGTTTCCTTCTGGGATGATGGGAATGTTCTGGAAGCAGACACGGGTGATGGCTACACAACACTGGGAATGTACTAAAGACTGTCACTTTAAGATGTTTAAGATCGGGGCGCCTGGGTGGCTCAGTCGGTTGAGCGTCCGACTTCGGCTCAGGTCACGACCTCCGGTTGAGCGTCCGACTTCGGCTCAGGTCACGACCTCACAGTTTGTGGGTTCGAGCCCCACGTCGGGCTCTGTGCTGACGGCTTGGAGCCTGGAGCCTGCTTTGGATTCTGTGTCTCCCCCTCTGCCCCTCCCCTGCTCGTGCTCTCTTTCTCTCAAAAATAAATAAACTTTAAAAAGCTTAAGATGGTGACTTTGATGTTATATGAATTTTGTCTCAATAAGAAAATACACTTAAAAAGGGAAAAGTAAAACAAGAAATAAGAAAATAAAAAAGGAAGGAAGTGAACAGAGAGTCGCAGATCTGCGGGGAAACAGCAGAGGGTCTAAGGATTGTGTCACCGGAGTCCGGGGAGAGGGAGTGACGGGCATCGGGAGAAACGGTGGCTGACGACTCACCCCATTTGTCACAGGACATAAACGTGAAACAAGGCGCATGACCTCGGTGGGCGAACAGAGAGACAAACAAGGCCACGTCCCATGATGTGACGAACAGGGACGGTCCCCAAGGGCCTCACGCTGCGGAAGGAAGTCACCCTCCACGGCTCACTCTTCTCGGGCGACCTTTGCTGCGGCTGCTTTGGGCCTGTGTCCTGTCTTGTTCCGCCCACACGACGTCCCGAAGAAGCAGCCGTGGGGGGCGCGTCAGGGCCGGGGACAGGCGCCCAAGCGCGGCCTGAGGGGCTTCTCCGGGCGGCCGGCTGCTGAGCTTGGACAAATCTACATACGTGTTACAACCCACAACACCACACGCCAAAGAGCCAACGGCCTGTAGAGAATTGTAAAAACAAAGCAAATAAACTTAAAAACAGGAGTTTTGGAAAAACCTGGACTCAGAGGAAAGGCGTCCGGGGGCCTCGGATCAAGAAAAGGTGGAGAATCATCCTTGTTCGTATTTTGTTCTCGTAAGTCATTTACACACGCACGGGACTGCATGGCTCGCGGAACCCGGCGTTCACGCCCACTGGGCCAGATGAGTGCACATCAGCTCGCGGAGAGCAGGGTCCCTGACACGCAGCCACACACACACACGCGTGTGCACTCACACACCCAGTCACAACTCACCCCCGCACACACTGGCCACCCAGACACTAGCACACTCACTCGCACACACACTCATGGGCCTGCCCTCGCACACACTAGCATGCTCATACATGCAGTCACACGCTCACACATGCACGCACACTCAAACACACACACGTGCACGCACACTCACTCACACACGTTTACACGCACACTCATGCATGCACACGTGCACTCACACGCACACACTCGCATGCACTCTCACATGTGCACGCACACTCGTGCACTCACACATGCTCACACACACACGCACACGAGGCCATCCCGGCAGGGCTCGTTTCCCGCCTCCCAAGCTCACGTCTGCCCGCACAGGCTCGTCTGCCGGGACAACGTCACTTCTGGGGCCGTGGCTGCAGAAGGGCCCGGCCCAGGGAGGGGGGTGGGGTGCTGAGATGGGGCATTCCAGCCCCGGCCCCCACGGCCACAGGCTCTCTCCGTGCCTCAGTTTCCTCAGCCCCAAAAGTGAGACCAGAATGCCAAGATAGAAATGGGAGGTGTCCAGGGGCGCCTGGGTGGCTCGGTCCGTTAAGCGTCCAACTTCGGCTCAGGTCATGATCTCACGGTCCGTGAGTTCAAGCCCTGCGTCGGGCCCTGTGCTGACAGCTCAGAGCCTGGAGACTGCTGTGGATTCTGTGTCTCTCTCTCTGCCCCTCCCCTGCTCATGCTCTTCCCTATATCTCCAAAGTAAATAAACATTAAAAAAAAAAAAAATTAAAAAAAAAAAAAAAAAAGATATGGGAGGTGTCCAGACTCCAGCCCCCGGGGAACAAGCATCACCCCTCAGTGACTGTCCCCACGGCACCGCGCTCGCCCCCAGCCCGCACCCTCGCACCCCCCGGGGGCAGGGGGACGCGGCAGGGTCACTGCCCCTTAGCGTGTGTGTCTGCACGACGAGGCTGGCCTGGCACGGAGGTGAGAGCAGTGTCCTAGTTTCACGGCAGCGGCTTCTCCCCTCGCGGCGCGCAGACAAGGAAGCATCGTGCGCTGGACCGTGTCCCCGAGCCACTGGGGTGTGGGGCCTGCTGGGTGTCGCCTAGTGCACCGCCCGGGGCTCACCGAAGAACGATGCCCATCCCCAGGGCAGCCATGCAGACAGTGCCAGAGCAGGGAGAGTGACAGGCCGACTGAGGGCTGGCCCACAAGGGGGGGGGGGGGGAGCTGATTCTGGTGCAGCCCCCACTCAGGCGCCCACTCCCCCAGGCACGCCTTCCCACTGCTGACCTTGCCCCTCCCTGGAGCCCTCAGCCTCGCCCGCCCGTGAAATAAGAGCCTAGACGGGCCGACATCCCGGGAACACAAACCTTCCTTCCTCTTAAATGTGGAATATTTGAGATTCCACAGGACGCCCCATTGAACTTTTCCAGAAATATTTCCTGAGCAGCAAATTCTTGACCCTCCTTTGAAATGCGTCTTCCTTCTGCCCTGCTTTTCTGCTGCCCTTTGCCAATTCTGTGGCCCAGAAACCTCTCTGGTTCACGGGGAGGCCTACGTGCTTTCAAGCTGGGTTCCTGGAGGGCCCTCGATGAAAAGCCGTTGAGCTTTCAGCCTCTGTCTGTCCCAGGTCCTCTACGGAGACGGATTCGGAAGCTGCGGTCACCCCAGGAAACACCTTCCCCCCGGAAGCCCTCCCGATTACCACGCGACCTGGGGTCAGGGACCTGGCTAGAGACCTGAATTGCCCTCCCTCACCTCCTGCCCTGGGCCCACTCCTATTCATCCCTCAGCACCCAGCTGTGTGCTCACCGCTCCCTGGCAGCCTTCTCTGATGCCAGGCCTGTCTTTGGTGCCTCCTCTGGGCCCCCACAGCCCCTCTGCTGCCCACAGCGGAAACCACGTGGAAACACGATCCGTCAACACAGGTGGAAACCCTGCTTCTCTCTTAGCTGGGCGGCCTGACACAGGTTCCTTAGCTTCTCTTAGTTCGGTTTCCTTGTCTATAAAACAAGGCCGCAAAGTCCGTTTCAAGTGTTGAATAAGGTCATCTTTACAAGCTTCCGGGCACAGCAGAAGGGCTCCGTGAACGATCACGACCACCGCTGCAGCGTGACCGTGGGCGTGTAACTGTCTCTCTCTGCGTGGCCTTCCCCACCGGACACAGTGCGCCCTGCGGCGGGAAGCAAGTCCGAGCCGTGGGGCTGCCTGACTTTGCTGACGGGGCGGTGGCCCCGCAGCCCTGGGACAACACGAGGACACGGCTTCGCTCACCATAACGCGAAGGATTGTTGGAAGGCTTGGCCAGGAACCGGGGCTCCAGTCCACGTGGCCACCTCCTTCCTTCCAGAGCGTTCCTTCGCACAGTGGAAAATCAGTCCTGGCAGCCTCCCCCTGCTGGAGGCGAGCTCCGGGGAAGACTGCTCCAGACGGCCCCGGGAACATCTCGGCCGCATTCCGGCTGAGCGCGCTCTGCGGCCCGCGGTGGCCGCCCTGACCCCGCGGCACCGAGGCTCAGCGCGAGAGGCGGGTCTCCCGCCGGGGACACAGCCCGGCAGCTTGCACGGGGAGACACGGGCCTTTCGCTTTCTCTCCTAAAAGTCAGAACGAGAAGGTTGAAATGCTGGAAACCCTACAGTTCTGTCCACAAGACTTCCTTGGCCCTTTCTGTGTCCAGCCCTTGCTGGGGAGGGTGGGGGGTGGGAGAGGCTGGAGACCCGGCCCTGGCTCCATGCTGGGTTGCCATCCATGTCCCGGCTACAAACCCATCGCTAAGAGACGATCCAATGGTCTTGGGGGCCACGTCCAGCCAGCCACGGCGACCGGGCACAGAGCGGCCCCGATCCAGCCCCGAGAGGGTCCAGCCCCATCACCCAGCAAGCCGGGCACGGCCCCGCCCACCTGCCCTCCGCCCAACCTGCCTCTTTGTGGCAAAGCCTGGGTAGCTCATGGCAAAGAGCCCAAGCTTTGGCGACACATTGACCTTTCCATCATTCATTCGTATGTTGGTTCATTCATTCGTCCGCTCATCTCCCTGTCCCTCGGTGTCCTCGTCTGCCAAATGAGGATAATATCAGTAGCCCCCGCCCCCGCAGGGATGCGGTGTGAATTATCTCCGGGAGCGAAGAAGCCTCAATCATCATCTTTTGCCCTGAGCAAGATTGGTTGGAGCCACTGGGAGACGAAGTAGTCAGGCGGATGGGAGTGGACACAGGACAGTAGCTTTATTACTCAAAACAGAACCAAAGGCCGGATTCAGAGGGCACAGTGCGGACGTGGCACAATAACAGCCTCCTGACGGCAGCCTCTGGGGTGAGGCCACGGCCTGGCCGCTCCAACCAGCTGCCCCAAACCTGTGGGGGTGCCTGACTCTGCTGACGGGAAGGTGTCCACGTGGCGGGCACGGAGGGCACGGGGGGCGTGTGTGTTCGTGCGGCACGCTCCAGCAGGGAGGAACTCTCCTCCAGCAAGGGGCAAAGGGAGGCTTGAGTCCAGCCCCAGGAGGGTTGAGGCCAAGTCCCTCTTCGGGACACCAGCGGCGGGACGGCGCATTCCCCCACCCCCGTCCCACCCATCGAACAGGGCTGACACACCCACAGTGTTCGCACGGAGCCAGGCGTGCATCAGAAGCGCACGGTAACTACCGGCCGTGACGATTCTTACCTCCAGTACTTACCAAGCCCCGCGACGTGCCCGGAAGCCAAAGACGCAGCAGTCAGTGGAGCGGGCGCAGCCCTGTCCCCTGAGCCTCCCGCCCCCGTGCTGGGGAGGGGCGGGGGCTGCGGGACGTGGGGTCACGCGGTGACTTCCTGTGCCTCGGTCTCCCTGTGCGGTGGTTGAAAGGATGCCAGGAGATAATGCGCGACGCGAGCGCCTTCCTCCCTCGGGTGGTGCAACGCCTCAGCTCTGTTCTTTCTCAGCTCCTGTGGGACACTGTGGTCCTCAGCGCTCCCACACGAATTTGAGACCCGGTTGGTCAGTTTCCACAAACCAGCGGGCTGAGACCGCGCCTGGGATCCACCGGGTCTACGGACGACCTGGGAAAAGGGGCAACTCGACCCCTCGCCCGTCCTCAGACCTTCAACTTCTTCTAGAGATGCTCTGCTACGTTCGGTGAACCAGCCTTGCTTCTCCTCCATCAGATTTATTCCTAAGTATTTCACACTTTTTGCTGCTATTGTAAATGGTCATTTAAAAGTTGAGTTTCTGGGGCGCCTGGGGGGCTCAGTCAGTTAAACAATTCCAGCTTCGGCTCAGGTCACGATCTCGCAGTTCGTGAGTTCGAGCCCTGCGTCGGGCTCTGTGCCGACAGCTCGGAGCCTGGAGCCTGCTTCGGATTCAGGCTCGCCCTCTCTCTGCCCCTCCCCCACTCGCACTCTCTTTCAAAAATAAACGTTAGGGGCGCCTGGGTGGCGCAGTCGGTTGGGCGTCCGACTTCGGCCGGGTCACGATCTCGCGGTCCGTGGGTTCGAGCCCCGCGTCGGGCTCTGGGCTGATGGCTCGGAGCCTGGAGCCTGTTTCCGATTCTGTGTCTCCCTCTCTCTCTGCCCCTCCCCCGTTCATGCTCTGTCTCTCTCTGTCCAAAAATAAATAAAAAATGTTGAAAAAAAAAAAAAGAAGAAAAATAAACGTTAAAAAAAATAAAATAAAATCTGTTTCCAATTGTTCGTTGCCACCATATTAAAAACTCGATTTCACATACAGACCTCGTATTCATTCCACAACCTTGCTAAACTCACTATTCTAGCAGCTTCCAGACTGTTCCAGACTCCAGACTCCACCACGCTTTCTACTGATTACTGTGTTGTTTGTGAATAGAGACCATTCCAGGTCTTCATTTCCAATATGCATGGCTTTGGTTTCTCTTCATTGCCTCACTGCGCTGGCCAGCCTTCTGGCGTGATGCTAACAGAGGGGGGGAGGGTGCTGTCCCTGTTCTCGGAGGCATCAGTCCCGCTCCACCTGGGAGGACATGAACGCTGGGTGTCTGCAGGTGTCCTCGATCCCGAGGAAGTTCCCTTCGACTCCTAGTCTGCTGAGAGTTTTTGCCAAAACCAGATGTTGGATTCTATGAAAGGTGTCTTAGCTTCTATTGAGATGATCGTGTGGTTTTTCATTCCTCGCTTGTTAATGTGGTGAATTACGCTGACTGCTTTTTAAGTGGTAAGCCAACCTCGTGTTCCCGGCATAAACCTGCCTCGGTTGCGATATGTTATCCTACGTATATATTACTGGATTCAATTTTTGTTTAAGAGTTTTACTCTTATGTTCATAACAGAGATTAGCTTGTAGTTGTCTTTTCTTACAACATTTAGTTTGGGTGTCCAGGTGATGGATGAGGGGAACTCCTCACAGAAGGAGTTGAGAAATGCTTTCTCTTCCATTTCCCGGAAGAATTTGGGTAGAATTTTGTGATTTCTTCCTTAGAATTTTGGTAGAATTTTCCAATGAAACCACCGGGGCCTGAATTTTCTTTGCGCAGAAGTTTTTAACTATTAATTCAATTTTTTTTTTTTTTTTTTTTTTTTTTTGTTAATGGAAAAAGGGCTACTTGGGTTATCTTTTCCTTCTTGAATGAGCTTTGGTACTTTGTGTCTTTCAAGGAAATCTGTCCGTTTGCCCACAGCTAACTTGTTGAAATTTTGGCTGTGAGTTTCATACCATTCTGTATGTTTCCATCCAATATCTGTAGACTGTGGGCATCATCTCTCATTCCTGATACTGGTGGTATTGACAGGCTTTGCCCAAACGGAATCTCCGTCACTATACTAATAAGTGGACATGAGGACTTGGCTCTTCCAGAAGTTATTTCACAACCGTCCCGGAATCCCCTGATCTCCCGCCTTTCTTCCCCTCCCTTGACCCATCAGGCCAGCTTCCAGCCAGTCACGCGGGATGACAGTGCGAGGGAAGATCAGCCGGGGCTGCAGACCACAGAAAACAGAAGAAGGTGGCTGAAACAGATCGGCAGTTTACTGTCTCAGGTAAAAGAGGTCAGGAGGTGGGCAATCAGGAGATGTGAGGTTGGCAGAGACCCTAGATCCTCCTCTCTTTCTGCTTCAACATACTGTGGTATCTGTCTTCAGAGTCACGATCTGGCTGCTGTGGCTCCAACGAGCACATCTGCGTTCCAGCCAAGAGGGAGGGAAGAGCAGGGGTTGCCAGGGGTGCGCACCTGCTCTCCGTGCCCCTCAAGGAGCATTCCGGGAGAAGCCCTGGGGCGCTTCACTCACCCCCCTGCAGGCTGCGCCTGCAGCCCCCACGGTGCCTGCCCTTTCTTTCAGCCTGTCTGCTGGGGTCTCACCAAGCCCACCCCTTCCCCAGCTCAGCTCCACACCGGACTTCTGCGCCTCCTCCCCTTCCCGCCAGAGGAAGCCTGGCTCCTTCCCTAACCAAGGCTCATTCTCCATCACTCTGCAGATGGGGAAACTGAGGCCCCAAGGAAAGGGGCCGACCCAGGGGCACTCACAGAGTTAGTGACCCAGGAGGGCGAGCAGGCCGGCCAGAGCCCTTGCGGGCACACCCCGTCTGGCTCTCTGAACATGGCATCGGAGGGGATGACGGATGGATCCAGGACCACCCAGCGAGCCGGCTCGCGGCTACAGTGCCAGGCGCCCCTGAGCCCTCCGGAGACATGGCTGTTGTCCCACTTGTTGTGAACACCCTCTCGTTCCCTCCCCACACGTTCCTCTGCCCCGACACAGACCAGATGGAGCGCTGAGCACGGGGCTTCTGTGAAGGTGCCTTCTGTCTTCCCAGGAGGCACTGCCCCCCCAACGCTACCCACCGCCTTCCCATCTCCCAGGGTGAGGGCACCGCTGGCCCCTGGGAGGGCAGTTGGGTCCCCCCATCTCCTCTGTTGGGGGACACAGGGACAGATCATGGGACTTAAGGGCAAATGCCATGAGAGCATGGGCAGGACCCACCCACACCCATCATCAGGGCTGCAAACAACTGGAAAAAGCATTTGAGGAATGTAGAGCGACCTTCCGCCCATTTGACAGGTGGGCAGGCTGAGGCTCCCAGAACTGCCTTGTCCAGGCTGGTGTGGCCACAGGAGTCAGGTGGCCACGAAGCCAGCAGTGAGCAGAGCTGTGCCTGCCATCCGTGCCTCTGCTGCCTCCCAGCCACCCTGCCCCGTGAGAGTCCCTTCCAGGCCTCACTGTCCTCACGCCCCCTCGCTGTCCCCCCTCCTGGACCAGCTCCCCTCGCCACGGGCCCTCTGCCCCCTGATGCCCTCACAGGCCACTGAAGCCAGGAGGCTGAATTAGAGCCTTTTGCAACCAGCCAGTGCAGAGAAAGGGTCCTTTCAAGGCAAGAAGGCTCCTGAATGCAACTCAGTTCTTGGAAGTCACTTTTTCCTTCTCTGGAGCTGAGAGGAAAGCAGGTCCCCAGGCGCCGGCCCTCCCCCGCCTCCTGCCGGCAGCCTGTGCCTCCTGGAAACCCAGAGAGCCCGGGCTGCCTCCCAGGCGGGGCGTGCTGCTGACGTGGCCTCCAGCCTGGGCCACCACGGGAGAGCGTGGGGATCTTCCAAGGAGCCCAGCTGGGAAGGGACTGTTTGTGCCGAACTGCCTGGGCCCCTCCCGGCCTCCAACAGGCTGTCTCTAGGGACTTTCTGGGCAGGGGGCTGCCCCACCCCCACTCTCATTTGGCCCTTGGGTACTTGGACCCTGCAGGGCCTCCACTCCAGGGCTCCCCAACAGCCCTGCCTCCCCCGCCCTTCTTCCCCGAAAAGCCCGGGGTTGCCGCCTTGGGCACCCACCTTCTGTGGGTCAGGGCAGAAGAGGGTGACCCGGGTTACTCAGGAGTGCATGGCTCACCCCATAGCCTGTGCTCCCGTGCATGCCCCCCCTCCTGGCCACCGCCTCCCGCAACTGAAAACAGACTCGGTGTCAGTGTCGGGGACTTGAGGGCACCTGAGCAGGAAGGACCCAGAAGCCACCTGGCCCATGTGCAGCGCGCAGATGAGTATCCAGAGGCCCAAGGTCGGGGGGGGGGGTGTCCCAGCCTCACACAGCAGGTTGGTGACAGGGCTGCGACACGCCTGCCATGGCCTCCTAACCCCGGCAGGCCCCGCACTTCCCTTCCAAACAGCCTGGGTGCTGGAGGAAGGGAGACAACCTCACCGGGGTCTGGTTTCAACATGCCACGATCACCACTGGTGAGCAATGACTTTTGAAATAAATTTCTGGGTGAACCACGGCACCAGGAAACCTCCGAAACGGCCTGTGCCTGCTGGAGGCTTCTGTCCCGTCTCACCTGTCAAACGGCTTCCTGCCGTCTCCACCTCGAAAACTTGTAAACGATTCAGTGGCTGAAGACGGCACAAATGCCCTGCCCGCTGCCACCCCGGCCCCCTGCTGAAGGCCGCCTGGCAAGCAGGGCCCGTCGCTGAGGACCCCGCACTTTCCGAGGCTGTTTCTGCCTTGACGTCAGTTCTCGTCCCACACAGTAGCGGAGGGGGGCAGCTCCTCCTGTCTGCACACCGATCCTTCCCTTTGTGTTTAAAATCAGCTACAAGAGAAGCAGGAGTTTCAAGATATTGTGAGCGGAAGCGCCAGTTGTTATAAGGTTACATTGTTGCGAAGCCGGTAGAGATGCCCAGGCGGGATCACACAGTACCTAGCACCTGGCTGTCCGAGGTTCAACGGCCTCTTGTAGGGGGAAAGGACGGATGGATGGGTGGAAGGAGGGAGGGAGGGAGGGAGGGAGGGAGGGAGAGAGGAATGAGGGAAGAAGGATACATAGGCGAGTCGATGATGGACAGGTGGATGGATCTTTCTGGAGTTCACAGCCTGGGCGGGGAAGGAAACAAAAGCCAGGCCCCACTGCACAGCAGGAGTGCAGGAGGCACTTTGCTCGTTTGCATGAGCCACACAAGCCCACGATGCCGAACATGGGAGTGTTTGTGCCATGGACTCAGCCGTGATCAAAGTAGGGGGGACGGTAGAAGGAGCCTGCGTTCCGGGGTCTGAGGGGCCAGGCTGAAGCACCATGGCTGTGATTACTTCCTGTGTAACACAGCAGGTCATTTGCTTCTCCTGCTGTTTCTTTGTTTGTCTGATGGAAGTGATTGTCCTGTTTGTGATGCCATCCTGGGTGTTGAGTGAGAGAGAGAGAGAAAAGGAGGAGGCACTGAATGTGCCTCAGATGACAGCTTTATCCTCCCCCTGGGAGTACTGCAAACATGGGGGGGGGCATCAGCTCCACCCTGCCCCTTGAACCTCTGCTCTCTTCCTGGAGGGCCTCTCTCCGGTACCCCCACACCCCGTGAATCTCTCCACGCAACCCATGGACATCCTGTTCAAGGCACCCCCGGTGGACACCCAAGCCCCTCTCAATCTGCTGTTGGGGCAACGCTGTCCTGGGCCTTGAGAAAAGGAAGCAGCAAACCTCACTCCCCTTCCTCCTCACCCCCATTTCTCTCTTTGATCTCGCCAAAGTGGAAAAAAGAAAATTAACGCTACGGAAGGAATTTAAAACGATCAGCTCGGTCTGACTTCCTACATGGGCCTTCCTCGCTCAGGAACCCCCAACTGCCATGATCTTTTTGTCTTCAGAAGCAGGGTGTCCAACTGCAAGCCCCGTCCATGACCTCCGCCGCCTCTCGGGGCGCACGCCGGCATTGCTGCTGACCGCCCCCCACACACTGAGTGCCCGGAGCTGGACCCCTGGCCCCTGGGGCACTGGGGCTCTCTCCACTCCAGGCAACCCGCCTTCCCCAGCTAAGGACAAACCACCTTCCTGAGGCCAACCCCACCTGGCCAGCGTGACCCCAAACGTGCCGCGGCCCAGAGCCATTTGCAAACCATTGTCACCGTCAGGGAAAAACAGACGCAGAGATTTGTGTTTGTAAACCTCATAATAATCATAATTTTTAAATGGGCCTTTTTCTTTGATCTTCTAGCAGCTTATTTGTATTATATTTTACCAAAGTGCTGGTCCGGACCGACTGGAACCTCTTGAAAATGGCCCTTCCCCATAGATCATTTGAGCGGGCTGCTGGGAACACAAAGGGAAGTGGGCCATTCGTCCTGGGGGTCCCGCTATCTCAGGTCTGTCCCCATGTGGGGACTCGGGGTCTCTCGTTCTCAAACAGCACAAGGTTCCTTTCCCTCAGCCCAGCCCTCCCCACGCCGGACCACCCAGCTCAGGGACCTACCGGGAGGAAAACCGAGCTCATTCAGGATGCTGTCTCAGCGCAGCTCCCCTGGGCCTCGGCCCCCAGCGACCCTCCGTGCAGGCTGCGCGAAAGGCCCCGGGGGGCCAGAGGGGTGTGGAAGACCCGGCCCGTCATCTGTCCCCCCCATGGGAGGACAGTGCGCTGAGCCCCAGCAATCACATCTCTCCGGGTCTCCCCGCCAAGAAGCACCTGCCGGCGGAAGGAGGGCAGTTTGTTTACAGACAGAGGAAAGTGTCGGTGAGGCTGGCGGCCTCTCCGTGGCGTCGCGGACAGCCTGCGATGGATCCCTGGTCACTGGTCACGAGACCCCAGTCCAAACGGCCATGCCGGCCGTGCGGCCCGCGTGTCCACCTCCCAATGTGCTTCCCCACCTGCGGCGGTGGCCGCGGCCCCGGCCTCTTGTCTCTGAGACACGGTACAGTGCGACATTTCAATCACGCGGCCTTGCACACGGCAACATGCTTCGCTGCACCTCCCGAGCACTATTGGGGTGCCGGTTTCTGATTAAAGCAGGTGCGTGTCCCCCAACACACGGAGGAAACTGAGGCCCAGAGAGAGACCTGTTCTGGGCAAGATCACAGGTGTTCGTGCCAACACCGGGACCTAGGAATGCCAAGCAAGATCTCCGGTGATTCTGGCCGAGAGGCTGACGTGACACGGGCCGTAAAGCTGACCCGGAATGTGGGGGTCCCGGGCGCCGTGTCCGCTGGCCGATCAAAGGCCGGCTGGACAGGTATTTCTTGAGCTGCCGGGGTGAACCAGGCTCTGGGCTGGACTCCAGGGGTACAGCCGGACAGAACCCAAGCATCTGCTCCCAGAAGCAAAAGTGGGCACAGCCCGCATCATCCCACACTGGGGAGAGGTATTTGAGGTGAGGCTGAAGGGGGCAGGGAGCAACTTGGGGAAACAATATTGCAGAAAGACAGATACGCTGCTCCCCGAGCCACGAGCAACCCAGGAGCCCCCGCCTCCTACATGGCTCATTCCCAAAGCCACCGCCCCCTGGAAGCCTCCCTGATTCATCCCTCCCCAGGCTGGGTGTGGCACTCCCCTGGGCTCCCACAGCCCTGGCCCCGCGTCCCTAGCAGCCTGGGGGCAGCCTGGGGGCAGGGGCTGTGTCAGAAGCAGCCGCACCCAGAACAGGCAGTGGAAATGTCGTGTGCTCCCATCCCATCCATCATTTCAGAGGCCTGGGGCCAAGTGAGAACCCAGGATGCGGGTTCGCGGCCGCCCTTCCCTGGATGGCGAGCTCCCAGCGGTCAGCTTGGCAGGGCTCACGTGGACGGTCCACCAGCAGCTCCTCCGGGGCTGAGGCAGGACTGTGCCCCCAGCAGGTGCTCTGCGAGTCCGCGTGTCACACACGAAGCGAGAGCCCCCAGTGCACGTGGACAGGACGTCGCGCTGGGCTTCTGTTTTCTTACTGTGCAGCCGAGTTGGTTCGGGCGCATGTTTTTGGTCAACCTGTTAAGGATGACAAATATCAAGATGAACTGTCACGAAAGGGACACGTGCACGTGGCCACCGCCCAGGTCACAAGTACAGACCGCCGCCCCGGCCCCGCGGGCGCCCGAGAGCGCCCTGGCACCTTCCGTCTGGCGGGTGTTTCGCGAGAGTGCACTGCAGGCCAACTTGCGTCTGCCTGAGGGCTGATAAAGTTGAGCAGCTTTTCATGCGTATCGATCATCTGAATGTTCTCTTGGGAAGTGTCGTTTCAAAGTTTTTTAACCCACTTTCCTGTTTTTTAGACTCAAACGCTCGGTCAGTCGCAGGCACGGCCATTAGCTCCCGCGTGCTGGAGCCGGCTGGCTGGTTGGTTCTCTCGACGGCGGCTTTGATGGACTGACACCTCCAGCCGTCTACGGTCCAGTCGACGGCGTGGTCCTTCGTGACGCGATCGCCTGTGTGCTGGCGGGGAACCGTTAGCCGGGGTCATGAGCACCCCGTCCTGTCTCCTCCCGAGACTTGGCGTCTCTCCTTCAAGTCCGAAACTGCGATCCTTCTAGAATGGAGCCTGGGTATCTGCGGTAGACAAGGCTCACTCTCCCCACCGCTGACCCCAGCCAGCGGCCTCTCATCCACCCACACGGGTGTGGACGCTCCCACGGCTGTGTTGCCTGCCTGGGGTCCCCCCTCCCCGTGTCCGTCCTGCCGCTTAGGGACAGGTGTCGGTGCCGGGCGGAGGCCCTCCAGCGAGCTCTGCCCCCTCAGGTCGGCTGGTCTTCGTTCTCCAGGTTTCCACGGGGTTTGCAAGCACCTGCCAGGTCCCCCCGAGGAAGACCCCGCTGGGGTGTTCCTGGCAGTGCCCTCCTCCCTTCCTCCCTGCGCTTTGCAGAGGCGGTTCCGTTCCCAGCACTCCCGGTGTCCCTACCGCGGACGAGGTGTTCTGCTCCCCCCTCATGGGTAAGACAGCCGAGGTCACAGAGGACACCTTCACCTGCCGCTCACACCCAGGAGCGGGGAGGGGGCCCCACGTGCGGGCTCCTGCTCCCCCCCACCCGGCCGCTACAGCCCGTCACACCGCTTAGCCCACCAGCACCGCGCAGGGCCAACCCCAGCTGCCTGTCCCGTTAGAAACAGATGTAGATACACGCGTGTGACGATGCAGACCGCCCTGCATTCAAGCATGTGGGTGTATGCGTGTGTACATGCTTTTACCTATGGAGGAATCTATAGATACAGACACGTGTGCTGCTAGAGGTAAGCCTCTGTAGAAATGTGTAAGTTCATGTACACACATGTCTGTACATGTTTATGTAAATGTATTGATTGATCTAATAAAATTACTTTTAATTCTGTAATAAATTGTATTTAAAAATATATTCGTTACTTACGTATGCAATTCTTTACCTAACTACACGTTTATTTACAGATTTGCATATATGCACGTCTATACACACACACGTTCAAGAACCACCGGAAACAGATACACGTCAGAGACACAGTGGTCCTGCCTCCCTGACCGACCCCGACAAGGGGCCACTGTGTCAATAGGGCTTCTTCGATTCTTCATCTATGAAGTTAAAAGTGAACGTAGGTGGATGCCAGACCCCCCTCAAATTCCCGCAGTGGGTAACACAAGACAGTGAATAGCGGCCCTGCCCATCTCGCTGTTTCCAATAAAACATGAGCTTATGTTTAATAATTGTCATCAAAATTAATTTTCCTTGTACTTACGTGGTTGTGGTCAACTGGGTTCTAATAACAAATGTAGGGATAACTAAAGCCAGAAAAAAAAAAGTAAGGTATTAGAATATAAATAAGGATCACAGAACTTTTCTTTTTGAATCTGTTTCAATTTACCTCATTTTGTGCATCACAGTGGGTCTGAAGACTCGTAAGTCATAAACAGCGCACAATTTCCAATTCAGCAGTTGGAATCTGGATCCCGTGTGATCTGGTTTGTACCAGATGAGGACAGATACAATTTCCTGCATTATTTTAAATGTCAACATTTAAGAAAAAAATTGTCATATTACCATGCAACACTGTTTAAACTTGGGGTGACAGCTGGGAGCCCCGCTTTAAGATGTGTGAGGAAGCACCAGGGGCACCTGGAGGCTCAGTCAGTTAGGCGTCCGACTTCGGCTCAGGTCATGATCTCGCGGTCCGTGGGTTCGAGCCCCGCGTCGGGCTCTGTGCCGACAGCTGGGAGCCTGGAGCCTGCTTCGGATTCTGTGTCTCCCTCTCTCCCTCTGTCTGCCCCTCCCCAACTCTCTCTCTCAAAAATGAATAAACATTAAAATTTTTTTTTTAATTTTTTAATTTTGTTTCCACACTCACCTGGGGGGCAGGCAAGAGGGAGAGTCAGGGAGTCCTGCCCCGGGCCCAGCCGTGGCCAGTGAGACCCCCATAGCACATTTGGGTTATTTAAACTGCTAAGAGTGGTGATTTATCATAGCACAAGACCCCGCTGCACCGTTTCTGCCCGGGTGGCACCGAAATGCCGTGCCTGAGTTCCAGACGCGGGTTCCCACCGCCCCTCCGCACGGCCACCTCCCACTCTGCACGCCCACAACCTACTTCTCCACCCACCCCACAGCCCGGGGCGGCGACAGCGGGGACAGAGCACCCCTCCGGCTCAGCAGTGAGACCTTCCCCGTGGCCCCGGCGGTCCTGGGCACGGCTTCCACACTAATGTGGAGGGGCTGCAACCAGCCTCAGAGGCGTTGGGGGGGTGGGGGGGGCGGCACACAACAGCCTCCTCCTTGCAAGAACGATGTGTGGGGCAGGCACGCCCGGGGCCGCCCTGCCTCTACTGCGTGTGGGGTGTGACCTGAACGAGCCCCATGATCTCTCTGGGCCTCAGTCTCTTCACCTGTGAAATGGGAACGGACACACGGCCGCTGCAGGGACTGGAGCTCCCTGACCAGGCCCCGCACGCCTCCCCCAGCGGCCGGAGGATCGGGCTGACTCACCCCCACAGCTGCCCCTTCAGAGGAAAACGGCCCTGGGCCAGCGCCTGCCCCGGGGCTGCCCTCTCCCCCCAAATCCAGAGCACCCGCAGGTACACGCTGGGCCTGCCTGGGTGGCTTGGTTCACACTCAGAGCTTCTGCGGTCCAGGCCGAAGCGTGACTCCGGCAGAGACCCTGCCCTGTCCTGGGAACGTTCCCAACAAATCACACAGCCACAACCCCTGTCTCGGGCTCTGCTTCTAGGGGACCTGGGTCCAAGAACAGCCGACACCTGTCCTGTGTTTTCCGAGTGTCATTTGCCACGGGCGGCCCAGGAGCTACGGCCCGTTATCCCACGTCCCTGGAAATGTCTCGGGGTGTCTGATAAGGGGCGCAGGCTGACCGCAGGCACCCGGCTTCTTCCCTGCCTCCTCAGCCACCCTTTCACGGGGGGCACCTCCACACCGCAGAGAAAACCCAGCTCCAGTGGCTGGAGTTAGATTTACGATTTCATTGTTTTCGGTTACTCGAGAGTTGCGATTACAAAATCTCCGAGTTCTCTGTGTTCTGTTTTCCAGCCTCCATGGAAACTCCACATGTCTGTCATCAGCTCCAGGGAGGAGTGGCTGGCTGGGCGCCCCCAGGCCCTGCCCCTGCCCGCCCTCAGGGCCCTGTGGGGCAGCAGAGGCTGGGGAGGGAAGGGGCCCCGAAGCAGCCGGTCAGCCCAAGGACACAGGAGTCACTCACTCAGAGAGGGACATCCCCACTGTACAGGTGAACAAACTGAGGCTCAGAGAGGGGAAGAGACTTGCCCCAAACCCAGGAGACGAGTCTCAGGACCCACCGCAAAGGGGACCACGTGGGCATGCCACCCGAGGTGCGTGGCACCTACTTCACATTAGAGCTGCTGTCCGTGTCCCTGCAGCCACGTGGCCACAGCCAGGGTCGGCCAGACCCTCACGGCCGTGAATGCTTGAGGGACGGGCTTCCCTCCCATCCACTCTCACTGGGGCTTCCTGAGCGGCTGTGTGACACAAAGGGGACACGGGGCGGCTTCAGGTTGGTCAGAGGCCTCCCGTCCAGCTGGGATGCATCCAGGGACTCCAGTCTGTTCCGACAATGACCTACAACCACAGGCAGGGCCAGTGGCCCCCAGCCGGCTAATAACGGCACAGACATTGGGAATGTGCCCTTCCTGCCTCTCCTAACCCCAGTCACCCTGGGGCCGCCTCGGGGCCCCTTGAAGACAGAGCAGATGCCCCCAACTTCCGAGCGCATGCCAGGGCCGGGCATTTCTGCAGACAGGAATCTGCATCCCGGTGGGTCCCCAACTGGGGGACAGTGCTGCGGGGTGGGGGAGCCCGTGCGGACCGTGGTCACTCGGGCTGGCTCTCGAGCCCTCAGAGCCTGAATTCTTCTGTACACTGAAGGGCAGCCCTGTTCTGGGTAGAGTAGCCTGGGGCAGGACCCAGGACCCCCAGGCAGGGGGCACCTCCCACACCCAAGTTAACTCTTTTTTGATGCAAGAGAGACCAACTCTACCTGCAGCCAAAACAGAGAGACAGAGAGAGAGACAGAGAGAGAGAGAGAGAGAGAGAGAGAGAGAGAGAGAGAGAGAGAGAGAGAGAGAAGCTCTTGTCACAGAACCCACGGCCAGGGATGTGTTCCTCGGGAGCTCAGGAACCTTCTAGAACTAGGCACTCTAGGAACCCATGGGACTCTGTTTGCTTAGGTTCCTCCCAGGGTTTGGCCTCATTCTCTCTAGATTGAATCCTAGGGCAGAATAAGTCACTGGCACACGACCCCGGGTTTCTGACGGGCCGGTCTGCCCCCAGCCGGGAACACAGCACAGCCTGGGTCAGGGCACACAGATGAGCCTGGGAGAGGCGTGGGGTGGAGAGACTGCCACTGGGGGGCACAGTGAGGGACCCCGCCTGCAGGCCCGGGCCAGGTGGGCTCCAATGGGGAAGCTCCCTGGGGCCGGCCCAACAGGAAGGCCAGCCACCCTGTCTCAGGGGCTCCATCGACAGGGCCCCTGGGTCCCCAGCTGCAGCAAGGCCCTCGGAGAGCCCAGAGGGCAGGCTGCCTGGCCGACAGCAGAGTTTTTCACTCAGAGCGAGAGGGAGCTTGAGTTACAGTGTTTCTTCCTGCCCAGAAACGGCTCCCAACCCTCCACGCTGGGCCTCTGCTGAGCCTCGGCGGGGCGGAGGAAGTGCACACGCAGCACTTGGCCAGTGGTCCAAGCACAGCGCTGGCTTCCCGGGGGGACCGCCCCCCCCCCCCCGGCCGAGGGAGGGACCTGCCGGCTCCCGCGGGGACCCCGGGGTGGAGCAGAGCCCGAGCTCGAGGTTAAATGGGGTGAACCGGTGCCGAGTATGGCGCTGGGCCCTGGCTGCAGAGAACAGTCCTCACTCCCGTCCAGCCTGGGCAGCGGGGCTGAGGGCCCCGCTCCAGGCGTCCGGCCTGGTGATTACACAGGCTGCTTAAGAAACGGGGCATTCCAGGCCACGTTCTCCGGGGCGGCTGAGGTGTTAGAAGCTCCTTTCGCTTCACCCCTGCTGTGGGAGCTCTGGGCTGGGTCTGCCATCGGGGGTGGCTCACGTGGAGCTGTGGGACACCCCCCGCCGTGGCTCCAGATCTCGGCGGGGGGGGGGGGGGGGGCGCTTAGGACATTGCTGGGGCCCCATCTCCTCGTAAAATACCCACAGGAGCAGTGAGAGCCCTTCATCCTTCCTTGTCCCGGGTGCACACGAGCCAGACAGCCCGGGGTTCCAGCTCTGGGGCTGCCATTCACTGTGTGGCCTTGGGCAAGTGTCTCGACCGCTCTGTGTCTGATTCCTCATCAGTACAGAGTGCCAATGAAGACGCCCTCCTCTGGGGTTGCTCAAGGATGAACGGCAACCAGACGGAGCGGGGGACCCCGTGACCTCCGCCCACCCCCTCCTCCACCTCCCCTCCCCCCACTGCCTCCAGGGCCACAGAGGAAACCTCGGAGGATCCCCGTCCACCCGAGATCAGCCCCGCCATCTGCAAGTACAGGGCGGAAGACAGCGGGCAGCAGGGGCCACTCCCGAGGCAGCCTTCTCTGCTCTTTGCCAGTGCCCTTGCACGTCCCCTCTGCTCAGGGACCCTCCACCTGACCACCAACTCTGCAGATTCCCACCTGAGCGTCTGGTGCTTTGGGCTGGCTCCCGGGTCCCATCTGCCGGGCTCAGGGCTCTGTGTGGGCAGGCGTGATGCTGTTTCATAGTGTGAAATACGTTTGGTCCTCATCCATCCTGGCGCAGAGCTCCTAAAACTCTGGGGCTTCTTAAGTGATGACAGTGACAAGGTGTCTTATGCGAGTGAGGTGGCCTCTGGAAAGCCCCCGAGGATGGGGGCTGGGGGAGGAACCGACCATGTGACTGGAGGGTCTCCCCCTCCCGCCCCTGCACCCCGGAGGGAACAGGGGCTGCAGACAGACCCCTCGGCCAGGGCCAGTGATCCGTCAGTCGGGCCAGGGTCGTGAAGCCTCCGGGACCCACCCCCCAGCCGACCCGGGGCCGCGTGGGAGGGCTTCCAGGGCGGTGAACGCGGAGCCGCGGAGGCCACGGGCCGGGGGAGGGCGGGGAGCTCCGCACCTTCCTGTGCACCTGCCCCACGCATCCCTCCCGTCCGCTCTTCCAGTGACAGACATCCTCTCATCATAAACCAGCGATCCAGTGCGCGACACGTTCGCCTGAGCGCTGCGAGCCGCTCCGGCCAACGATCCAAGCCGAGGAGGGGGTCATGGGACCCTCTGCTCCACAGCCAGTCGTCCTGCAGCCCGAAGGGGAGGGGGCGGCCCTGGGGACTGAGCCCCCGCCCGCGGGGTCTGACGCCATCTCCACGGAGCCAGAGTCGGACCGAGTCAGATCTGGGGGACGCTCAGCCAGGGTCCCCGGAGAACTGAGTTACTTGCTTGGTCGTTCGGAAAACAAAACCTCCACTGATCCCCCTGGAAGGAGGGTGGCGTGGACGCTGGGGGACACTTGTGTGGCATCTCGGAGCCGGGCCGAGCCCCACTGCCGCTCGTGGATGAGGAGCAGAGACCCAGCAGGAGGCGGCCTGCCCGGGGTCACACAGCAGGTAACGCAAAGCCCGCTCTCCCGCCCCTCGCGTCGCGTGCAGGGGACGGGTGTGGGGGGCGCGTCTGACCCCGTCCGTCGATCCTCATCCCGATCTGCTCGGGCCTGGGCCCTCGCGCCTGCGTGTGACTGCGGGCGCGTGTGTCTGCGAGGGTGAGGACGGGGGCGAGCAGGCTAGCGGCCCCAAGGCCCAACCCCTGTGTTCACGCTCTGACCTGCCTCCCCCGGGTGTGGGCGGGACCCACACCTGACTTTTCACCGGCAGGGTCCACGGGGGTGACGGGCGGCCGCGTCCAGGGGAACGCCGCGTGGGACCGCGAGTGGAGCAGCTCGCGGCCGTCCCCCTCGCTGGCTCTGAAGAAGCAAGCGGCCCGGTCTGGAGTGGCCCCCCGCAAAGGGCCACAGGGCAGCGAGCCGAGGGCAGCCTCCGGCCGGCCGACCGACCGCCAGCAAGGAGCTGAATGCCGGCAACGGCCGTGTGCCTGGAGAAGCAGCTGCCTCCCCGGGCGAGCCTGAGCGGAGACCACGGCCCCGGCCGGCCGGCCGCGGGGCTGCGCTCAGACTCCTGACCCAGGGCTGCCAGGAGACGACTCGCAGGCGCCGCCTCAGGCCGTTAAGTTCACTGCAGTTCGAAGCGTCCGTCACGCAGCCGCAGGCAACAGAGTGCACGCACCTGACAACCCGCCTGTGGGAAACACGCACAGGCCGTCCGCCAGCGCTGCGGAAAGAAGTCAAGACTGCCCGTCACGGGGACTGCGCCACGGGGACGCTCGGGACGCGGGGAGTGTTCTAAAACGCCCCCAGCCTTTGTCACCCGTGCACGGGATCGCGTTTTACAGGTCGAGCCATTCTGGAGACGGCCACGTCAAGACTCATCACAACAAACCGATGGTCTCTGGGAGGAAAACGTCCACGGCCCCTCTGCCGGCACATCCAGCTGCCGTGGGAACACCCGGTGGGGTTTCCTTCCGGGAGCGGGGAGCTGCCTCCCCGAGGACTCTGCAAGAGGCAGGAAACCCGGCTGTCTGGGGTGGGAGCCGTCCCCCCCGGTGCCCAGACCTGGGCAGGGAGCACTGCCGACGGCCGCTGCAGGGGCCGCCCGTGCAGGCTTCCGGTTTCACAGGTGGAGGGCCTGGAGCCCAGGACGGGCGAGGGGTTCGCCTGCGATCACACAGCTGACCGGAAGCACGACAGGGAGATTCCGGATCTCGGCAGCCAGGCTCCAAGACCCCTCCAGCCCCAGACACAGACCAACGCAGGTGGCGCTCTGGAAATGACGGAGCTCACACCCCCCTCAAATAGCAGGGACAGCCATCGTCCAGCATCCCTGCCGGATAATCCTGCAGCTTCCACTTACATTACCCTGGTGACAGGGTGCTCGCTACCCAAAGGCAGCGTGTTCTACTTCTTTTCAGCTGTGCTGCCCCGAAAGTGTTTTCTTTTACGGACTGAGCAGAAATCCGTGCCCAGTCTGGTTCCCGCACGTCGCAAAGTCTCACTACGGAGGGTGGCACAGAACGAGCTGTTGTGTCCTCCACTTGAGGCCCCTGGGACTGCCTCTCCTCCCTTACTTGAGCCCCGACATTCAGCCCCGGCCGCTCCTTCTGGGCACGGCTGCCTCCCCGGCCGCTCCCCGGCCCTCAGGGGCCCCCAGAGCTGCGGGGAGCTGGCAGGCCCAGCATCCTCCCTGAGACGCCTACTGCCTGGTGGGGGGGCGGGGGGAGGGTGGTGGGTGCTCTCTGCACCCCACAGCCAGAGGGACCTGGAGAGGAGGGGCTCAGACAGGGCAGGGGCCCCAGCACACTGAGGGTGCCCAGTACGTGTGGGTGTGTGCGGAGGACTCATCAGCCAGGGAAGATCGATACCTTACCTGGTGCCGTCTGCACAGTCCTGCTTCCCGTGGCAAAGGAGCAGAAAAACAGACTCTTCCTGTCTCCCTTCCTGCACTCCCAGAGGTGAAGAGGACAGAGAAGTTTGCCAGAGATGCAAAGCACCATGTCCCAGAGACCTGAATGCAACTTGCTTCTGAGCTTCCTAGCAGCCCTTGCAAAAGAGGGAACCGCGAAAAGCTACCTGCCGCTCACATCCTGAGGACCCGACAGGCAGTCCGGGCTCCCACGCGCTCCGTGAAAAGCAGTTTGTCACCTGCATCCTGGCTAGGGTGTCACACAGGGACAGAATGGCCGGGACTTCTCCGCAGGCAGAAGCTGCCAGCACAGAGCTCAGGGGAAGGCTGGGCCGGGCGCTGGCTGGGGTGGAGCAGGGCCCAGGGGGCGGACCCCACCGGACGGTGGAAAGGACGCGCGGGTGTCCGCGGAGGCCAGAGGACGCGCTTCAGAGCATGGGCGTCGGGGTGTGTGGGACCCCTGGCCCCCCGAAAGGCCTCGCCCCACCCCCGCCCGCACACACAGCCACGGGGCCTCCATCACCCCCGGCTCAGAACCCCCAGCTGTTATGGAGGAATCCGACCAGTTCTCCCTGAGGTATCTCCTTGTCGTGCAGACCAACGTCTGCATTTCTTTACTCTTTCTATTAAACAAGAAACCGGTATTTTCATTCAAAGGATGAACAAAAAAAAAAGGGGGGGGGGAGGGCTCTTGAAAGGAAATTTGCCCAAGAATTAAGCCCTACTGACTACCCCAAGAATTTCCAAAGCTTAAAACACCGGCTACAAAGCAAAGTCCTGGGGCAGAAATCGTGGGCGGGTGGCGTAGGCACTGCCGGTGCCTGAGTTCTACCGGATAGTCCTGAGTGCCAGAAAGGGGCCGCCCCCGGCCGGGGACTGGAGACGAGGAGAGGACCACGGCCGGCGTGAGGAGTTCGGCAAGGGGGCCGAGGGGGGGAGCTTCCCTGGGGGCTGGATTCCTCTGTGTTTTGAAGGGCAGGAACTTGCCAAGCAGAGAAGAGGGAAGAGCAGGTGCACAGGCCCAGAGGCGCAGCATCTCGGCCACACACACCAGCTGGACAGCAAGTAAATCGCAGCCGCTGAGCCTGCTGGCCCCGCCCCAGGTTTCTGCCCGCGGGTCTGCGGTGACCCCGCAATTCCGCACTTCCCGCACACTCCCAGGCAAGGCCGACCCTGCGTGTCAGACCACATTCGGAGGAACAAAGGTCTGGAGCTCCCTGTCCAGGGCACTAGCCACCAGCCATGTGCAGCTATTTCAACTTGGACTACAACTGCATGAAGCCAGAAGTTTGGTTTCTCAGTCACAAGGGCCACTTTTCAAATGGCTAGTGGCCAGGGGCCACCACGCCACACAGTGCAGGTCTGGGGCAAACCCCATTGTTGCAGAAAGTCCCGTTGGGCGGAGCAGGTCTAGAGAGTTCAGGGGGGAGGAAGGAGCTGTCCAGGCTAGAGTCCTGAAGGGCAGGACCGAGGGGGGGCGCTGAGCTCGAGGGCTGGCCTGGTGTGGAGGGCCCCACAGAGGGAGGGTGGACTTCACCCAGGGGTCCAAGGATGACTGCCAGGCATCACGCTCTGGAAGCTGGCCATCAGAACGGGAGGTCACCTGCGTAATCGTTTCCTTCTCAGCTCACAGCCCAGGGCCCTGGACGGCAGCGATCGTGGAGTTAGTCTACGCGGGGCAGACTCTTCTGCTAACAACTATAAACTGCGATACAAAGAACAAGTGCTCCCGGGTACCGGAGACGGGTCAGAACCAGGTGTAACTGGAAGGTCTATCCCTAACAGAAGGGGAGGACACTGCCCGGGCCGCGCAGTGCGTGCGGGTAGAGATCAGGCAGAAAGACGCCGTCTCGCCGCCCTGAGGAGCCCACGGACGGACTTCAGGGCTGCCATACCAACTGGAAACTGAGGGGCAGTCCTGGAGAGAAGGGACCACAGAGGGAGGTGCCCCACAATCTGCCTATGAGCCCCCCTGAAACCCTGGATGCCCCCTGAATTGCACCGAAGCAGGCTGAGGGAAGGAAGGCTCTGGACAGGAGCTAGAAGGCGGCTGAGCATGGCCCACAGCCACCACGCGCCTGAGGGGAGAGCGTGTGGGATTCAAGTCCTGCAAGGCACCCCCCCCCCCCCAGAAAGTCCCATCTTAGAAGTAAGACCCATCCCAGGACACCAGGGGGTGGAATGAGGGCAAACCAGAAATAGATCTGCCTTAACAAACTAATGCCAAGCCTCAGGCCTCCACCAAGTCAAAGTGATCACTGATAAACGGGTGTTGACTCAGCACTCTTCACAGGACGATAACAGGATTTATGATCTCTAAAACGTATCATCCACACCATCTGTTATACAGTAAGAACAGAACAATCCAGTCGTAGGAGAAACGGGAAAATGTGATTCATGGTCAAGAGAAAAACCAGTCAATAAAAACAGACCCATAGATGACCCAAATGTTGGGCTGGCAAAAAAGGACTTTAATTTTAATGTTTTTAATGTTTATTTATTTTGAGATTGAGATCGAGAGAGAGAGAGAGAGAGAGAGAGAGAGAGGAACAAGGACAGAAAGAAAATGTATAGAAAGTTGGCTGTTCTTTCCCAAACTTGATCAAAAACAGCAACCCAGGGACTTAAACAGTTCAGCAAACCCAAGCAAGATAAAGAAAACCACACCTCACGCACATTATACAAAACTGCTGAAAACCACAGATGGAAAAAAAAATTCTTAAAATCAGCCACGGACAGAGGGCCCATCACACAGGAAACAACAGTGAAAACCATGATGAACCTCTTATCAGAAACACAGGCCAGAACAGGGAAAAACACCTTTAAAGAGCTGAAAAAGAAATACTGTGGAGCCAGAACGTTACGGGCAACTAAAATACCTTTCAAACACAAGGACCAAATAAAGATGTTTTTCAGGCAAACAAAAGACAGACGGTCAGATCCCCAGCAGACGCCTACTGCGAGAAATGCTACAGGAAGATCTTCAGGCTGCAAGGAAGTGACACCCGGCAGAAATTCACACGGACAGGAAGCAAGAGGGGAGTACGGGAAATGGGAAGTATGCGGGTCAACACGAAATGTTTTCGTCTTAACGTTTAAAGGTTAACGGACTCTAGGGGCGCCTGGGTGGCTCAGTCGGTGAAGCGTCTAGCTGGATTTCGGCTCAGGTCATGATCTCCCTGGGTCGTGAGTTTGAGCCCCGCGTCCGGCTCTAGGCTGACAGCATGGAGCCTGCTTGGGATTTTCTCTCTCCCTCTCTCTCTGCCCCCCTCACCCTTGCTCGCGCTCTCTCTCCCTCAAAATAAGTAAATGAACTTTAAAAAAAAAGTTGATAGACGGTTTCGAGGACAGCAAGAGCAGTGAGCCGTTCGGTTCACGAGAAGTAAAAGGCAGTATGACGACAGCCCAAGAGCAGGAGGCACGTGAATAGACTTACACGGTTGTGAGGCTTCTGCCTTCTCCAGAAGCGGTTTCAATACTGATCTGAGGTGGACACTGACACACGAAGGGCACGGACCGCAAATCCTGAGCGAGCGCTACCAACGCGACCCACGGCTCGCACCTGTTCCGCGAGCGGCCCTTTCTCCCCCCACAGCGCAGCCGCCCAGGACGGCCCGTCTCCCTGGAATCCAGCCGGGCCCCGCCTGGATGGGGCCCTGCTCCAGCACCACCGCCCGTCTGAGCCGACGCGCCAGGGCTCCCTGTGCGTTCTGGATAGCGCCACCGCGTGCCCAGTGCCAGCACGCCCGGCCCACCACACGTGCTCTGTGATATTTGCTGAGCGCGAGGGCAATGCTCTTAGCTCCGACCAGGAGTGTGCCCCGGCCATCCTGCGGCGCCCCCCCCCCCCCCCCCCCGTCCCAGCCAGCGAACGTCCCATTCCCCTCACTGGGCGGACGGCTCCGGGGGCGGAGAGCAGCCCCGCTGCCCCTCACCTGGATAAATCACCTGAACGAGAGGGGGCTGGAGCCCTGCCGCCAAGGCCGCTGTGGCCTCTTCGGATCAAAAGTCCCTAGACTCCTAATTACCCAAGGAGCCCTGGGAGCCAGGTCCCCCCAGAGCGACAAAGGCCGGATGGATTACCGTGTGGTTTTAACTGACCTCCCAGCTCTGTGGCCCCGAGCCACGCACTTGCGCTCCTCACTAGAGAAGCCACGGGGTGGACCACCCCCAGGCCCAGGCCTTGACGCCCTGCTGACGGACGGCGCCGGCCGCACAGTCCGGCTCCTGCTGGGGCCCAGCCGGCTGGCCCTGACGCCTGCCCTCCGTGCTGCTGCTACATCCCGGGGTCCGCAGACGAGGGTGCCGAGGCACCGCCACCGCGGCCCAGGGCGGGGTGGCGAGGAGGTCAGTGGTCTCTGACCTCTGCCAGAGGTTGAGACGAGGATGCTGCCTGGCTGCAACTCTGGAGAAGTCACAGGGCAGGGATCTCCGGACGGGGACGATCTGAGGACACCCATCCACACACCAGCTGAACGCCAACTACTGAGCACATTCGTTACGGGGACGGGCTCATCTCGAAAGCTGCCTCAGCACCAACGATAGTGGGCAGCGCCGGGGCCCCAAGGGGTGGGACGGAAATCAACGCCCGGCCGACTAAACCCCAGGTGTCTCCTCCAGTCAAGGGCTTGCCGGGTTTGAACCCTGACCCTGGCAGCCACCAACCATGACTTCTGGTAAGTCGCCCAGCCTCTGGAGACAGAGTTTGCTCTCTAGGGCACCAGGTGACCCACGTGCCACGGGGAGGCGGGGCTTACACGCGACAACACGCAGGCTCCATCAAGCACCAAGCACGACAGGACGCGAGAGACTCACGGGGCAGACACTCCCGACCCGGGGCCTTCCAGAATTCTGGCCTCGTTCACTGGACCCAGGGCTTCGTGGGGGGGTGACCCAGGTCATTCCAAACAGCCATGATAACTGCTTCTTGAGCTATGGCCATGTTTGCAAGAACTCAGCCAGGAGCTGGGACGCCCCAAGATTCATCCGTTTTCAATGTACTTTCTCGTGAGCTGCCTCTTCCCTAAGGACGGAGCCCACGGGAAAAGCACCCCAGGGAGGTGCCGGCCAGAGCTGAGTGGGAGGAGGTTAAAGGGCGCTCTCGGCCTCTCCGTGCTGGGCTGTCGTCCCCCTGCGCGGTGACCCTCAGTGGACGGTCACCCCAGGAGGAGAGAGGGACAGAGACGCAGTGTCGCCTTCCAGTGCCCTTTGAGGGGGTGAAGGGTCTTCGACGGGAAGGGTGGACGGGGGTCACCTCCAAGGTGGGAGTGGACCCCTGCCACCCGGAACACGTGGTAGGTGGAGGAGGATGGAGAGGCTGGGGGTACGTGGAAGGTGGACCACCTGACCCGACCAGAGGCCCCTCCCCTGCCCACCCCACCCCCAACCCTGCACTGACCGCAGCCCACAGCCTCAAGTGCACCAGACAGACTCCTTCCCACCAGAGCACCAGGCTGTCATCACCCAGCCCTCAGGACACTCGGGTCAGCTGCCGTGCCGTCCCCGACCGCCCCGTTGCTAGGTTAACCGCTCCGAGTTCCCCAGCACCCCTCCTCTGTGGCAGGTGGGGTGAGCCGGGCTCTGGAGAGGGGCGAGGACGGAGCCTGCCCGGGCAGAGGCTGCTCTCTAAGGGCGTGACTGCCTGCCACGCACGGGGTAGAGGGCTGGGCGCCCGGACCGGTTCACCTCCACCGCTTGTGAGGCACTCGCGGAAACCCCATGTTCCGCACCTGCTGAGCTGTCCCCCTGGCGCGTCCTCGGAGCAGGCCCAGGCCGCCGCCGACAGCAATCATCTGGCCACATACCCCCGCAGACGCGCGTGTGGTGCGCCTGGCGACCCCACGGTGAGCGTAATGCCTGCCGCTAGTGGCCTGGGTGGGGGCACCGTGGTTCTCGTAGCCAGTAAGAAGTGGCAGCTGGAACCAAGAGGCTGGATCCAGGGGACGGGCCTACCCAGGCATCTGTGCCGTCCTGGGCGGCATGTAGGGAGTCTGCGAGGTGTGGTGAGTCAGCACAGCACGCGGTCTGGCAGGACCCTTGGACGCCCACCTCAGGACAGGGGTCTCCCAGGGCACCCGCGAGAGGGCACCCCGACCCCAACGAACACACGTGGCGGAGAATGCAACCTTGGGATTCTTCAGGGCGAACCGTCCGTCCCAAAACTTTGGGGGGCAGCCCATTTTCCCGAGGGCACCTCACCCACTCTGGGACTGGCAGCTCCGGGGCCGGGGACAGAGGCACAGACCACAGAAACCGTGGCTGTCGTGGTTTCGCTCCCTCACGTGGTAATTAAAGCGGGAGCTGCCCCCCTGGCCTGGCTGGGGCCACCCGCCTGTGCGGGGAGTCCCGGGCTCACGTCTCCCTGTTAGGAGGTATTCTCCTTTCGAGGGGAGGGAAAGGAGGCTGCTTCGGGTCTGATCCCACGGCAGGGAGGCCGGGAAGCTCGTCTTGACGGGAATCGTCCCACACGTGCCAGGCAGCGAGTTAAGGGAAATCTCAACCCACCGGCCTCACTGACGAAGGCACCTCATCTCCGTGACAGAGGCCAGAGATGGGGAGGCTGCGGCCCCAGCGCTGGGACCCCGGGCCTTTCTCCTTCCACTCTGCCAGGCATGACTTCCCACACCAGGCAGGCATGTCCTGCCAACGCGGCAGGAGGGGGCTCCGCCTGCACTGGCCAAGCCCATCAGAGCCCGGGGGGCGGGGGGGGGGGCATCACCGTGGCCGCTCAGGCCACCCAAGAACCTCACGCAGGGAGAGGCTGGGGGCGGGAAACAACGCAGCCCCTGGGGCCCATTGGACGCTCCTCCCACCCCTGGCCAGGCCGGCCAGGCACTTCCCAGGCTGCACCAAGCTGAGGCACCGCTCAGGGAAAGGGAAGAATTTACTGTCGTTGCCACAGGCGAACCATGAACACCCACACGACGAAAGGCCACCAAGGTACATACGTACACTGTGCGAAAAGTGAGCGGCAGGACCGTGTGTGTCGATGTGGCCTTTCACGTAAAACCAAAAATAATTTTAAACACAAACACGTTGGATTTTTTTCCCAGAATACAAACAATTACTAACAGCACTTGGGAGAAAACCTAGCAGGGAAGGAAGGGCAGGGGCAGTTTTTGCCTTTCTGTGATAATTCTGTTTTCTGGCCTTGCTTTGTATTCCTTAGGGTTCTTTTTTCACGTCACCTAGAGCGACCTAGCCAAAGAAATGAGGGCCGTTTCTTGTTCTCTGTAACTAAAAATAACCTGCTCAACAATGTGCTACGGCTTTTCCAAAATACCAGCGTGGTGACCGACCCCCGGAGCAGCTGAATTTCCAGCGCAGCCGGGGGCGGCAGGAGGGCCGCGCTCCGTGGGGCAGGCCGGCCGTCACACAGGAGGAGTCAGGCGAGCCGGGACGGGGCCCCTGAGAGGTCCGGGCGGCCAGGCACCTGCCCCACCTCCACAGTTAGATGCGACAACAACTCCCGTACGCTCTTCCCCAGGTAAAGGTGCTGGACGGTTAGGGGCGACCTCGTTCACAACGCAGACCCAGCACTCAAGACGGGGTGGCGGCGTGAGTGTCTGTGACACGGAAGGCCACGCTCCGGCGGAAATCCGGGGGCCGCTAACCCGGCCCGCTCGGCCTGCTGTCCCCGGAGGAGCCGGCGCGCTCCCCGCGCCCTGGCCCCCCACGCCAGGCCTGCACTCGCAGGGCGGAAGAGGCTCACAGAACCTGCTTCCTCCTAGGGGTCTGGGCCGGCCGCAGCTCCTCAGGCCCGTGGGCAAACGGGCAGCAGTCCGAGGGCAGAGCGCAGCCGTCGGGGTGGTGGCTGAAAAACCAGCACAGGCGGGTTTTGAAAGCTTCCGAGAACAGTCTGCGTCTCGCTTCCGGCTGCCGCTGCTTCCGGAGCCTCTCCTCTCTCCAGTCGCGAAGGTGAACTCGCCCGCTCCGAACTGTGGTTCAGGACAGAGAGAGAGACACGGCCCAGGCGTTACCCTCCAAGTCCACCAGCTCACCGGGACCGGTGCTCACAGGGCCCGACTCTGGGGCGGCGGCGCCCCAGCAGGGGGAGACCAGGCGTGGAGATGGCGAGCCGGGCCGCAGCCCCGCCCGACACACCAGCAACGCGGCCTACAGGGGAGCGCTGGAGGCAGAGCCCAGCAGGGAGGTGTGAGGAGGGGGCCGAGGGAACAGGCAAGGAGCGAGGTGGACGTATGCCAGGGCGAGGGCGCCTGCAGGGGCCAGGGTCAGGGGTCAGGAGCCGTCAGGAGGCATGAGCTGCTCACCGGGGGCAGGGGTCACCGGGGGCAGGGGTGAAGGGGCATAGGGAAGCTGAGGGTCTGCTGCTGACGAGACCCAGGACGTGACCACGGGGACAAGCGGCGGGGACGGCAGCAGGATGGGCCTGTGGGAAAGGAGGCGGAGCACTGGGAGCCCGCGGCGTGAGAGCGGAAGTTGGGGAACTGCGCTGCCATCTGTCCCGGAGAACCTCACCGCTGCGCGAGAGAGGAAACAGGCAAGGTCCTTTCTGGGCAGGCGAAGAGGAGGGTTTGCCGGTGCCCCCATAACCAGAGCCCCCAAACGCAAACAGCGGGTCGGGGAACAGCGGGTGGGGGACAGCGGCCGCGTCAGCAGGGATTCAGAGGCCGGCCTGGAACGCGGGGGGACAAGGCCCCAGCAGCTGACCGGGCCCCGCACCGAGCTGCCTCCCGAGCCGGTCAGCACCGCTCGGGCTTTCAAGGGGCCTTTCTCCCCCAGACGCCAGCAACTCCACAGAAACACGGCCAAAGCCGCTCACTGCATCCTGGTTTTCTTGGAAGCTGTGAGACCACTGGAGACAGAAAGGCTCGGGGAGAAATAAAAGAAGCCTACTGAATAAACCTGGCTCTCCAACCGCTAATGAGACCGTGAGAGCACAAATTAAAGCTCGGATTTGCTTTCAAATCACCTCGTGTGATTGCAACACGTGCTCACAGACTGCCGTGTATGAACCATCTGCCCTTAAAGCAGAGAAAGGGCTGTGGAGAGGCGCCTGTGCACGGAGGGGCTCACTGGAGGGACTCCTCGTTGCGGGCAGCCGAGGGCACCTACTCCGGGCCTGGCACGACCGTCCCCCTCCTCGGAGCCGGCCTCCTGCCTGCTCCCCACAAGGCTGATGCCTGGGATCAGTCCGGGAGCTCAGGTCAGGGGAACGTCACTGGGATCCGCTGAATGCTCCCCCAGCCGAATGCCACGGCCCCAAAGATGCCCCGAAGGAGCCTTGGAGGCAAGACTCCCACCAGATGCCCGGGGTGTGGACCCCAAAAAGCAAGGAGCCCTTGGCCCGGCCCAAAGGCTCGGATGTGTTCAACAGAAACCTGGGGGAGAGGGAGGGGCGTGGGCCCCGCCTCCACAGGGGTCCCTCCCCTGAGGACAGGCTGGCTCCCGACAGGCGCTCCACAGTGGTCTGGTGACTTAAGAGGGCACCCAGCCGCATTTCTGGAGCAGGGTCAGGGGAAGCGGGGGCCCAGCCAGGATTTCTTTTTTTTTTTTTTTTACGTTTATTTATTTTTGAGACAGAGAGAGACAGAGCATGAACGGGGGAGAGGCAGAGAGAGAGGGAGACACAGAATCGGAAGCAGGCTGCAGGCTCCGAGCCGTCAGCCCAGAGCCCGACACGGGGCTCGAACTCACGGACCGTGAGATCGTGACCTGAGCTGAAGTCGGACGCTCAACCGACTGAGCCACCCAGCCGCCCCTTCTCAGCCAGGATTTCTAAGGCCCGAGGAGCGGGCACTGATGACAGAGGATCGGCCCTGGCACAGGAGGGCGACACGCTCCCGCACACCCCCAGGACACAGGGTGGCTCCTGACACCCCCCTCCCATCCCGGGTCGGCCCGTGCGGGGCACCTGAGGGCGCTCGCGGCCCTGGCTGCACACACGCTCCAGCCAGCCCACGGGTCAGACCACCAGCGGGATTCCCCACGTGGAAACACGCCCCCGACGCCACCACGGAACCCCAGGAACAAGGTGCTCTCCACCCAAGCTCACTTATCCGACGTCTGTTTCCTCCTGAAGCTTCGCTTCCTCGGAACCCACTACTGGTCCATCCCCTCCCGCTCCTGACAAGCAGACGCTGCCATCATCAGAACGCTCCGGGGAACGGGCTGTAGACTGTTCCCGAAACCCCCGAGGACGATCTACCGGAGCAGTGCCCTGTGCTCGGGCCCTGATCACACGCGCCTCGGGTGGCCAGTCCAGCCTCAACATTCAAGACTCGGGGCAAGCCCCAGAGCTCAGCTGCGGCCACATGTTCAACACGGTCGGCACCGTGAGCACAGACCACTCAGTCGGTACCACGCCCGCGACACCCCCGGCAGGCCTTCCTCCCATGGCGCACGGCGCCGGGGGAACTGGGGGCATCCAAAGTTGATCCTACCCCTCGGTCCCGTAAACACCACCAGAGACTAGCCACCCTGGCTTAAAACACCCTCAAGAAAGTAAAATAAAATAAAACATCCTCAGAGATAAGACCGGCCTCAGTGCATATTTTCGGCATGACTGCAAGCAGAATGTTTACTCAGAGCTCAGCCCCGAAGCCGCCTACTTGGAAGTATTTCCAAAAATAAACGTGCCCCCCGACGTCAACTGCACAGAAAGCGATGGTATGCACGCATATTTATAATGGGGAAAAAAAGGTACAATTTCACGAAGGCAAACAAAACAACGCACTGGGAAATACAGGAGAGCAGCCCTTCCCGGTTACAATAAGTATTTTAATTGACAAAAGCCTCGTGAAACAGCAGATTCCGGGCCGCTGGCCAGAGCCCAGCTGGAGCAGGAACTGCCAGTTCGGGAAGGGCCGCCCCGCTCCCCGCTTCTCCACCCCCAGTGGGGCTGCCCGTCCCGGGGCCTCGGCTTTCGCAACCACTCCAAATATGGGGCCTCCAGCACTGCTTACGAGGCCCGATGCCATCATGAGCATTTCCCCAGCAAAGTCAGGCCCAAACGAAAACAGTCTAGCTCCACAAGGGCAACCAGGCCACCCAAAGGCACTGCAGGGGCGCACACCCGAGCTCTCCCATGCACACGTAGGGGGCGCGAACACCCCAGCTCTCCTATAGGGACCTCACACACCGGAGCTCTCGCATGCACACACCCAGGCAGGGAAGAGAAGGTGGCTGTACTCAACTCCCTTAGGCTGGGAGTGGACAGAAGTGCCTCCGTCAGCTGTGGCCACCTGCCCCGAGTCGCCACCCGACCACCCTCCTCAGCAGCAGCACAAAGGTGGGGCTGTGGGGACTGGCCCAGATCCCGGGGCTCAGACAGCTGCCCGCATCCCCCTCGACAAGGCCCTAGGGCCTCCTCTCGTCCTACCTTGAGCTCTGCTCACGATGGCACCGCACGGACTGGGACTCCGGGACGCAACAGTCTGCCCCCAGTCACCACCCCCTGCGAGGAAGGATCGGGTAGGCGTGCCCTCCTCACGGGGCTACTTTCCCTTCTTCAACCTGAGACATGGGCTCCCAGCTGCCTCTCGGGCTACGGAGCAGCCGGGCCCATCCACAGGGAGCTCACGGTCTATCCAGTTGAGGCAGTGAGGTGACCGAATACGGGAGGCCGTGTGACAGAAGCTCACGCAGACTCTGGGAGCCCAGAGAGGCAGGACTGGGTGGGGCGGACGGGCAGCAGTTTAGGGAAGATGCCCGGCTATGGTCCGGAACTATGGCTATGTCACCAGAGAGGCCAGGGCCTGACGTGGGGGCGGGGAGCAAGCAGGCAGCCTTGGCGGGGAGCCACGTGGGGGGGCCGGAGGGGGAGGGGGTTGGTTAGTCTGGCAGAAGCGGGTGGGGCCGGGGTGGGCAGGAGGCAGGGACGCCGCGTGCAGCCCTCCAGGAGCCCCACCCGGCAGGGGAAGGTGGGCCCGGGGGCACGTCGGCAGCCCCTGCCGGCCTGGTCTTCTCTGGCCCTCACGTCCTCAGCACGTGTTCCCGCACCTCCGCCCGGAGCCACCACTCTGCACATCAACCTGCCGTCTGCAGCCCCCTGCACCCCTACACCCCCTCCCAGAAAGGAGCGCGAGCCCACACCAGCCCTTCGTGGGACACCTCACGGTGGAAACAGAACAAAAGCTGCTTCCACGTAGGAAGTCCTGAGGAGCCGGACGCTGCGCCGCGGGGGGGCCTGAACAGGGCCCCGCACTTGGCCTCGAGGCTCCGGACACGCCACAGAAGAGGCACACAGCCGGCGACGCCGCAGCTGGACGGGGGGTCGGCCACACGGGGTCACCGCTCCCCTGCCGCCACGGAGGCCAGACCCTCCCCACGGCGCCGCCTCCCCCACCCCTCCGTCATCACACCGCAAGCCTCCTCCTCCCCAACTCAGAGCCTTCGCGAAGGCTGCTCCTGGGCCTCCTGACCGAGTCCCAGCCGAGATGTCCTTTCCCGAGCACAGCCTTCCTGACTCCTCCTGCGCAAGCGTGCCCATGGCACTACGGTGGTGCGAAACGCCACCACCTTCAAAGGCACTGGCTGAGGCGCTCGCAGGTTAAGACAGCAGGCAGGCCGGGACGCGCTCTAAAACGCTTCCATAAAGATCAAGGGAGGAAGGAGATCTCAAAACAAAATGTAACAAGGTATCAACCATCTAGACGATGGATGTACGTTTGCAAACTCGAAATAGGGGCACCTGGGTGGCTTAGTCAGTTGGGCTTCAGCTCAGGTCATGATCTCACGGTTCGTGGGTTCGAGCCCCATGTCGGGCTCTGTGCTGACAGCTCAGAGCCTGGAGCCTGCTTCGGACTCTGTCTCCCTCTCCCTCTGTCCCTCCCCTAGCATTCTCTCTCTCTCTCTCTCTCAAAAATAAGTTAAAACATAAAGAAAACTCCAAATAAGGGAACTTCTTTTAACCCCGAGCACCCATGTGAATGCTTGTTCTGTGTCCCCACCCACCCACCCTGCCCCCCGTCAGACCGCAGACCCCAGGAGGCAGGGACGGCAGCTGCCCGAGTGAAAGAGCGCAGGCCCTGGGCCCTCGTCCTCCCGCCGGTCCCGGATGCCCGGAGCCCCAGGGCAGGAGGGCAGTGCCAGCCTTGCTCCAAGGGCACAGTGCACACGTGACAGTAGGGGAGTGGACAGGAATCGGGGGCTCCCTCCTCTATCTGCCCAGGGCCCAGCTGGGACCCCGGGACGCTTCCAGTCTGCAGGCGGCCCAAGGCCAACGCAATTAGCAACTCCCCACCCAGAAAGTCCTCCAGTGGCACGGAGCCAGCAGGCTTCCGGACTTGGTCTTCCTTCTGTGTGAGGCGTGAGCACTCACACAGGCAGGTAAGGCCAGGACTGGGGGCGGGGCGGCTGGACCAGAGGGAATCAGAGAAGAGGCGTGGCTAATGTTCCACGGGGCGGAAGACGCTGAGGCAGGCGCAGGTCATGGGCAGAGAGAACTCTGTTCTCTTTCTCCCACCTTCCGAGGAATCTCAGACTCCTCTAAAGTGAGCTTTACTTACTAGAAAAAGCAGCGGGGGGAGGGAGGCGCCTGGGTGATTCGGTCGGTTAAGCGTCAGACTCGATTTAGGCTCAGGTCGTGAGATCGGGCCCTGTGTCAGACTCTCCTCGCTGAGTGTGGAGCCTGCTTGAGGTTCTCTCCCTCTCCCTCTGCCCCTCTCGCTCGTGTGCCCGCACTCTCAAACAAAAAAAAAAAAAAAAAAAAAAAGGAAGACCCGAACCTCAAGGCTCAATCCCTTTACCTTCAAACACCTGATGGTTGTTTTTGAGCAGCGTCTGCAGGCCTCCACATTCCCGCTTCAGCCTCCGCAGGGTCTCCCCGTCCAGCTCACTGGCTACGTCCGCCAAGGAGAGGCTTCCTGTGGAAAAGCGGGTTTCCCCGACACCAACAGAAAGGCCGTCAGGAGCCGTGAAACCGGCTCGCCGCTGGCCCTGCGCGCGGCTCTGGTTCCGTCCGCTCCAGCCCCTGGCGCACGTCGGCGGGAGGGACCGCGGGCTTTCGTTTAACCCGGGCACAGCCATCGCCACCGGAGATGCGGGGGCCGCCCACCCGCCAGGCCCGACACCCCGGGGCTTACCTACTCCCACCAACGACTCTGCAGGAGCCTCCCCCACAGAAAAGCAGCGCTCCGGCTCGGCCCAGCCCCGGGCGCCCAGGGGAGGCGGCCGCCCTGTGATTCCACCTACCAAAGCCCAGCCGACCTTCAAGATGCCCCTCTCAGCCGCCTCAAACCCACTCAGAGCCAGCAGGGATCGGCCGGGACAGCCCTCCTGCCCCTCCTGTGCCCCGGCCCTGCACACGCTCCCGGACCCTGATGCTCACGCGCGCTGCTCCGCGCTGCCTCCCAGTTGCTCATCCTCAGACGTGCACGCGCCTTGACCCAACCGTGAGGGCAGGGACCACCCCCTCCTGCCCTGTGGCCCCTCAGCCATGCCCTGCAGAGGGCAGACCCCAGACTGAGATCACTCAGGTCCAGGGGTCTGACCCACTCGTACATCACACAGGCGCAGGCTGGAGAGGTCGCTAAATTCCAGCACCGAAAGGCAAGGGGACCACCTCGGGCTGAGAGGCCAAGGGCACACGTCCAACCTCAGCGGAGCGTGGTTCTCCCACAGGGCAGACGGGGCAGGCACAGGGGCGGAGGGACCACCTCAGGCCAGCCCCAGACCACGGAGACCCAAGGGGCTGGGGGGGGGGGGGGGGGGCGCACCAGCCCTGCCGGTGTTTCCGACAGGCGGGCAGGCCCGTGAGCCGAGGCCCGACGACCAGAGCCGCCTGCCGTCCAGCCCAGAGCCCGGGACAGAGCCGGGGTGCTCACGGCAAGGGTCCGTCCCCGGCACAGGCCAGCGCCTCCTGAGCTCAATCAAGCCCAGAGGACCCAGCAGAGGACAGGACTATCCTGGGGTGCGAAGGCCAGGGTTAGGGTTAGGGTTAGGGTTAGGGTTAGGGTTAGGGGAAATTTGCCCGAGGGTCTCTGTGGCCCCTGCCCCCCTGCTGTGGCTCCCTGCCCTTCGAGGCCTGGCCAGAAGCACCCGCCCCCCCGCCCAGCTTGCCCCCGCCTCAGCAGGGCGCACCGGGAAGTGAGGTGCCAACCCACACAACGGCCCACGGCCCCTCAGGGCTTGTGCAGGTTCACGAACGGTCAGCAGCTGGAGTGGGGAGTGGGTGTGGTGGGGTGGGGGGTTCTGGCCAGGACGGCCACCTCATCCCTCGAGAGGCTCTTCTGATCAGACGCCACCAGGGTGGGGCGACCCACAGAGCAGAGGAGGCGCTCCGGGGCGCTGCCGCGTGGCAAGGTCACAACGGCCAGGGAGGCCGGGACGGCGAAGACACCAGGCAGGACGTCACGGGCGAGGGAGCCCGGGCTCGCCGCCTCTCCCTGGCCCCCCACCCACGGGGCCAGCCAGGCAGCAGCCCCCCTGGCGGGCTGAGGGAGGGCTCCTCCAGTTCCTCCAATGACCCCAAAACCTCACAGGCAAGTCTCAGGCGCCGCCGGACCCAGCCAGCTCCACAGCGCCCTCTGGTGCCGACCGCCAGCGTCCCGGTCACAACTTTACAAAAATCCTCAAAACCCACGCTTTGCTCCTTCTCTTGAACGCCACTCGAGAACAATCAGATGTCATTTTCTCCCTTTTATCGTGTCTGATTTTTTCCATTTGGGGGATTTCAAAGAGAACTGCGGTAACAAACCACAACATCTCCAAAACGGTACCTTATATTCAAGAGGACAGCACGCTTTTCTGGCATTCGGAAACCTGCTTCTGGTTTAAATAATTTCCATAGAGGGAAAATGAGTGGCTCTACACCCAGAAGCCTGGACACTTCGTAAAGGTTAATCATGGGTCCAAACACTACCACTCTGCTCTCAGCGCCTTCCTCTGAGGGAGCGGAGTCCCTGATGTTAAAAGGAACTGTAAGAAAAAATTCTAAACAAGTGTGTAGGTGGCCTATTCTCGATATCTCTTCAAAAGATACGTAATCACAAACAACCACAGGGTTCCAAGTTGGTCCCAAAGGAGGGCCGCGCCACCGCCCGAAACCCGGCAGGCACGCGGCAGGGTCCCGGGGGCCTACCTCCTCGGTTCCAGGCCTTCAAGCTCCCGCCCGGAGCACTTGCTGCGCACGGCCGCTCTGCGTCCAACAGCAGGTGTCCCACTTGCAAAACCACCTGGTCAACAAAGTCTCGAGGGAGGGCAGCGCAATTCCTCACGCGCTCGGCTTTTTCTCTAGGGCGAAATCCAGACAGCCAGAGTCCGGCGGCCCCGGCGGCCAGGGCCTGGCGCCCGTGGGGGCGACCCGCACGTGCCACAGCGGCCCGGGGAGGAGGACGGGGAGGCTCCCGGCCGGGCGGGCTCACGGGGCGGCCCCGCCTGCTATTAATGTACCGGGCTCTCTGCTCCTCCATGGGGGCTTCTCCGGTGGGGGGGTATGTTCTGCGTTTCCCAATGAGACAAACCTGCATGTGAAAAAAGCGGAGTGTTTTACCAGGATCCCGCGGCAAGTCACGTTTTCCATTCGCGTCTCTCGTCCTGCGGTACAGATTACGTTCAAATTTCAGACGCTGATCGTGAAAGAAATGCCTACTTTAACAGCCAATACCAATACCAGTGTCCCAAATAAACCAAGAGCCAAAGCCCACGAAGAGTCTCGCGGCTCGGACACTCAGAGACCTACGAGGCGCGTACGAGTGCACGCGCACCGAGCTCCCAGCCGTGCCTGTTCTGAACACGTCGCTCGTGGGAGCCTTCACCCGGCGCCCCCTCCCTCGGGTGCAGACACGGACGGCACCCAGAGCTCTCAAAACGGGACGTCGCTCTATCGACCTTGCCAGAGGGGAGGCAGCCCTTGGCACGGCACGGACGTCCGTGCCGTGCACTGTCCTTCCTGCGTGTCCACACAGGATGATGACGGCTGCCCGCGCACTGGAGCCCCCGGGCGAGGACGCTGCCCTGAGCACGGCATCTCTGGACTTCCTCCTGGCCACGAACTACACGGCCAGCTTAGGGGCAACGAAAGACAGCGAATCTAATTACACGAGAGCCGCCCCTGACCGCTCTCCGGCTCTGCCACCTGCCAGAGGCGTGATCCGGGGCTCGTTCCCGGACGTGCCGGGCAGGACCAGTCCTCACCAAAGAGCTGCCACCTGTGGACATCTGCCCTTGTGTTTGCCCCCAGAGCCACAGGGTGACGAGAAAGCTGAGGCTCAGAGAGATTAAGGACTGGTGCGTGGTCTCCAGCAACCAGTACTGGAAAGACCAGTGCAAACACCTACCCGCGTGACCCGAATTCGAGCAGTTGGCAGAATCGATCCCAGCCTCGGCAGGGCGGTTTGCCCAGGCAGAGGGCATTTAGGAGAAGGACATCGTGGCTCTGAAGCAGGGTCCCCAAGAACGCTCTCACGGTGACGTGAGCAGTGGCAGCATCGGCAGCAATGACGTACCTGCGGCCATCGTGGGCCCCTCTCGGCCACCACAGAGCCCTTCGACGAAGGCACCGTTCTATCTAGTCTGTGAGATGAGCCCAGGAGGGGCCCCCCTCCCCCCCGGACAGACGAGGGCACGGATGCAGTGTGCAATGTGCCCCGGAGTTCACGCCCAGGCGGTGCCAGGGCCGAGAGTTCACCTAAACCTGTCCTGGATCCCTTGTGCCACATCGAGCGATCAAACTCACGATTTGGATCTGACGGGTTTGTGCTTTGCTGATGGTAAGAAGCCTGACCGCCACAGAGTCTGGTAAGAGGAAGCTACCGACACGAACACGCGCTGACGGTGGCACCTCCCTCGACTTCTACAGGGGGCTGGCCCGCTGGCAGGGTCACAGGGGGCACGTGTGCTTCAGTCACAGACTGTGGCAGGGGCGGCGCCTGCCTGGGCAAATCGCATTGCAGGTACGTCAGAATTACTGAAGCGCGGAACGAGACGTTGAACCGCTCTGAACCTGGAACCAAACTTCAGGTTCGGCCCGTGACTGGGAAACCCGAGGACCCCGGAGGTGGTGAGCAGCCTCGGACAAACTAGCTTAGGACGTTCCACACGAGTCCAGCTGACGCCCACTCTGGGAAGGTCCCCTAGGGCCACTCAGGTTTCTGGGAAGGAAATGAGGGTTCGGTGAGGGCTCCCTGCAGCGCTGCTACGGGCCTGGGGAAGGCAGTCCCAGAAGGCCTTCAAAGCGGGGGTCGCGGGGACAGAGCGAGCCCTCTGACCCCCACCAGTGTCCGAGATGCCGGAATCGGCACAGGCTTTCAAACATCACGGGGTCCCCTGTGGCTCTGCGACACGGCCCCGGACCCTCCCCCCAGAGGCCAACGCCGCACCGAGGCCACCGAGGACGCCCCAAGCGGTCAGGACGCACCCTTTTGGTGGAGGGAATGCGCAGGCAGTCCTCCTGGACGTGGAACCCGCAGGCCAGCCCCACCTCGGTCACGAAATCGAGGTACTCTCGGTACTGAGTCTTTCTGCTCTGCCTCCGGGCGTATTTCCCCACGAAGTCAAAGAAGCAGCAGGGAAGGACAAAGAAACGGCAGCTGTAATGAGACCTTCAAAAACAATCCCAAAAACAAAAACACTCAGCGCAGAGCCACGTGGCCGTCGTGCACCAGGGTGAAACAGAAGCATCCGCTGCCCCCTGGCTGTTCCAGAGCAGAGCCCGAACCCGAGCTGTCCCTCGCTCTGCTCCCAGAGACGACACGGCGTGGTCTATCCCTCCTACGAACCAGGAGACTAGCTGCCTGTACAAAGCACGTTCCACTGAGGTTGTTCTCACTGACTTGAAAAGTAAAACTTCCCAAAGGGTTTTGGGATGTCGGCTGGGAGCGAGATCTCAGAGGTGGGCACGAGAAAGATTACGTTAAGACTTGCTCCGTGAGCTGCGTGGCTCCTCGAGAGCTGAAACAGTTCACGAGACGCCTGGATCAGGAGCCACGGCAACAAAATACCCGGGCCGCCACCGTAAGCTGCGTGTTCCCAAGGTCCCCGCTGACCCAGGGGCACGGCCACGGGCGCAGCCCCCCTCTGTGAACATCAGTACTGCTGTGAGGCGTCTCTGTGTTGGCAGATTTTCCCTCTGGAGACACTCACTCCCGTTATCAGAAAATAACTTCCAAAACATGACCTGTCTCCCTGGACAGAAATACTGCAGAAATGGTCAGCTTTCGTCAGCACTATTCAGATGTACTTTGATGTTTTCTAGCCATATCTCAAACAGTGAAATAAAGCAGTTAGATGGGGCGCCCGGGTGGCTCAGTCGGTTGTCCAATTTCGGCTCGGGCCATGATCTCACAGTTCCTGGGTTCGAGCCCCACGTGGGGCTCTGTGCTGCCAGCTCAGAGCCTGGAGCCGGCCTTGGATTCTGTGTCTCCCCTCTCCCTCTGACCCTCCCTGGCTCACGCGCTCTCCGTCTCTCTCTCAAAAATAAACGTCTAAAAAATTTTTTTAAGAAGCAGTCAGAATCTAACCCTAAACCAGCACGTTTGGCACGTTCTCATCCCCACAGTCCGAACGAGCTCCGTCTCCAGTGCTCCACAGCCCCAAGTGGCTACTTCCGGACAGCGAGGTTTAGGCAACAAAATCCCTCCCGCCGCCCGCCCTGCTGTGCGGGACACTTACTCACCTGGCCGCGATCACAGGTATCCACGGTGTCAGTTCATCGGAATGGTTACCAATCACCCAGTCAACGTCAGGGAAAAGGGTCTCATCACTGGGTGTGATTGCACCTTCCTAAAAGAAAAACGCAAGATGAGACCACCGTTTAGTAGAGCAGCACGGAGCTACTGAGGCAAAGGCCCGGAGGAACCGCAGCTTGCTTGGGGTGACCTCAGCCCCTCGGGGCCCCATGGGTACAGGCGTTCCCCTGAGCACCGGGCCCGCATCTGTCCAGGGGGCATGAAATACAGCAACTTACTGCAACATCACTAGAGAAACTAAAAATGCTGATTCCTAATCTTTTGGATCCTTAACAACGTGCTTCTCAGGGCACCTGGGTGGCTCAGTCGGTTAGGCCTCCGACTCTTGATCTCAGCCCAGGTCATGATCTCAAGGTTCGTGATACACGGCCTCGAGCCGGGCTCTGTGCTGACAGCGCAGGGCCTGCTGGGGATTCTCTCTGTCCTTCTGCCCCTCCTCTGTTCTCTCTCTTTCAAAATAAATAAGCAAACTTAAAAAAAAAACTGCTTCTCTACACGAACATACACTGGAGCTACAGGAGAGGGGACACAGGAACTGTCTCCACGTGGGCAGAATACGGGGGCAAGAGAGTGGAAGCAAGCTGGCCTGAAGTTGATTTGCTGAGAACCACAACGCGTCCCACAACCTCCAGACCCGTGAAAAGTGAGGGTGAGGCCAGAAGAACTGCTAGAGTTTACGTAGAAACAACAAATAGGCTGCTATCATGTGATTATCTTTATTATAAACACCCAGAGGCCAAGTAAAATCCCACTGAGGAGGCGTGTTAACCGTTCTGATAACCTCTGTAATTAGGCTGAAAACAGCTTCATTTTGTGACTTAGGAACTTGACATAAACACCCTGTTCTTTCTGCTAAGCAGCAGACCATCACCCATGATTCAAGTCAGGGCCCAACGGCAGGTCTGTCGGTAAGAGCTGAAGACAAAAAAGATACACGCGACCACTCAAAATCCTCGTTGTTTTAAAACTGAAGAACGACTCCCCGAGGGAAGGAGGCACACCTGCTACACCCCCCCCCCCCCCCCCCCCGGCCAGAACAAAGCGGGAAGACATCAGGACAACACTCCCGTCCAAGGCCGTTCCTTACAACAACAGAACCACGCGTCTTTTGCAGACGTGACGTATACAAAAGTAGAATTTGAACTCTACAATCTTTCTGGTTCTTAAATTAAGCATCCGTGCTTCTATTTACACACATATTAAAATTCGTGTATTTCTGTTTAAACGGCCTGCGTTAACAAACACGTGGTTTACAGTTCACGACTGCCATCATCACGGTTACAGCCACTGGCCAGCGGCACGTCAGACGACGAGGCCTGTTTCATCAACATCTTGAACACAGCAAATTGTAGCAGTTCCCCTTCCTACACAGCATCGTAACACAATTAAGACGTTTTGTGATCCGTGCAACATGTTATTTAAAACAGGTGTTTTGGGGGCGCCTGGGTGGCTCAGTCGGTTGAGCGTCTGACTTCGGCCCAGGTCAAGATCTCGCGGTCTGTGAGTTCGAGCCCCACGTCGGCTCTGTGCTGACGGCTCAGAGCCTGGAGCCTGCTTCCAATTCCGTGTCTCCCTCTCTCTTTCTGCCCCTCCTCCGCTCATGTCCTGTCTCTCTCTCTCTCTCTCTCAAAAATAAATGAACATTAAAAAAACTTTTTTAAACTAGTGTTTTTTTCTTAACAGTCTCTTGCTTACAATCAAATAGGGTTTTTGGAAGAAGCTGTAAACTCATGCTCAGCCATTGTACAGACTGTCCCTGTTCGTGGCAAAGACTCACACACCAGGACATATATACAAACACTCGTACTCGCCAACAAAAGCATGCTCATTTCTGGCTGTTCCCCTGCAGCAGGTGTAACAGAAACGTGGTCAGCATCCACCCTCACGCTGCACATGAGAACAGGCAGGACTCAACACCACGACTGAAGGTCCAGGTGTAATAAGATCCACATGAGATTAGAACCCAGAACCTTCTGAGCAGGCCTGGAATGAGTGGGCTGGGGCAGTTTCCCCCTCCACAGAAAAGTCGGGGTGCTGGGGAACCTCAAATAAAGAACTAGAACCTTCTCCCCGTTCTCCAAGGGGCACCTCATGCCAGCCAGCTCTGTCCTAGGGTCACGACTAAACAGAGGGCCTGTTCAACTGCTGTTTGAGCTTCTTACCCAAAGAAATTATTCTGCGTTTTCACAGAACACAGGGACACAGGGAATTCTGAAACCAACCACGTAACTCGTGTGGCTCTGCTCATCAGCCTCGCACTAAACCCAGAGCCTGACTGACCAGGTGACACATGGTCTGTGTGCACCTGTCTGCACGTCTGCAGAGTCCCCCAAGTCCGTCGCCCGGCTCCTCAACTTTCTTCAAACCTGAGGTTTCTCTCAACGTTTTAACCTATTTTGATGTATGAATGTCTAAGCAAGTGCAAATTCTTACATTACAAAGCAAAACACAAACATACAAGGAAAACATGAGCGAAGCCTGCAATGAACCTCCCTCCGGAGGCGAATCCTTTTTATTTTTTGCAGTATCTTTTTCAGTATTATTCTCAACTTTAAAAGTGAGGCAGAGAGAAAAATTTAGAAATGCTGTCAGTTTTATTTCCTATTTGCAGATGGAACGACAGAGCTGAGCCCTGCCTCACGAGGGCAGCGGGGCCGCGGGAGGGCTGAGAGAGTACCTGCCGAGGCCGTGAGCTCTGGGGCGCCAGGCTCTTCTCCCGGAAATCAACACATGAAGAGTCCTGTCGGCGCTCTGCCCTCTGGGGAGGAGAACCCGTGTCCCGTCCCGCCCTGCATTTAAGTCCAGGACGAAGGCCTTGAGGCAACCGGGGCAGCTGAGCAGAGCTGGGTGGCGGGGAGGAGCGAAGGGCGTGGACCCCACCGCCGAGCACCCCGCCGGCCGGCCAGCTCGGAGGCCTCGACCAGACGCCGACACCATCCGCACCTGACCCCGCACCTGACGTGGGAGTGCTGAGGGGGCCGGTCACTTTCCCCCTTGGGACACATTCTGATTGGTAGCAGGGCGAGGGAGCTACTCCAGAGCAAGGCGGGAGTGACCTGGGTTCACCCTGGCCCCACAGGCATGGGCTCAGAGCAGATGTGCCGCCCCTGTCCGCGGCCCCCCAGCCGGCTGCATTTGACCTTCTCTCCCCGGACTTCTCACCACCAGCCCTCCTGCAGGGCGGCCCTCCTGGGGCCACCACGCACACAGCAGGACCTGCCCCGCTGTGGCGCCCTCGCCCTCCCCGCCCTGCTCGGGTCTTCAACCCTGCTCCACACGTCACAGCTGGAGCCCCGTACCCGCTGTACATGGGGGCGCCTCCCACCCCCGTGAAGGGAGCATGTGCATCAACACCTGAGAGTGCCTGGCAGGAAGACGGCACCCAAATATTTGGTAAATATGCAAATCTCTAGTTTTTTCTGTCTTCCTGAATGCGTATCTTACGGCATGCGAAATTCTTCCTGAAATGAAAGTGTCTGAAAGAAAACCTTTCTGAAAACCATCATGACAGTATCATTAAAAACGTTTTAGGGGCACCTGGGTGGCTCAGTCGGTTGGGCATCCGACTTCGGCTCAGGCCATGATCTCATGGTCTGTGAGTTCGACCCCCGCATCGGGCTCTGTGCCGACAGCTCAGAGCCTGGAGCCTGTTTCAGATTCTGTGTCTCCCTCCCTCTCTGACCTTCCCCTGTTCATGCTCTGTCTCTGTCTCAAAAATAAATAAGTGTTTAAAAAAAAAAAAAAAGGTTTTAAAGTTCAGCCTATGACAGACTTATCTTACGTGGATTAAGGTTTATTACCTAAGATTTCTGCACAAAGATTTACATAATGTAACTTGTCATCCAAAAACACGGTCGAGAACAGGAGGTGGGACAAACAGATATGCGTGTGTCCTGCCCTGCGGGCGGCGGGGACAACAGGGGATGGACACCCGGCCCCGTGTGAGGACTGGGTAACACGCACCAGGCCCCTGGACACTCGGCAAAACAAGGGTCACCGGGGGACAACCTGCTGGGCTCAAGCAAGTGAACAAAGCCAGTACCTCTAAGCAAGTCTGCGGTCCATACACGTCCCAGATCTTTCTTCTTCGGACATCAATCCCTCTGCCTGGGTGCTGAAATGATTTCAGAAATCAAAGGTTAACGGCAGCGCATTATTACAAATTGGCAAGAACAAATCAGACTCTGCAGGTACTGCCACCGGCATGAAGCACAAGAGACCCTTAACCTCCACGGTTAAGGCGCCCGCAGTTTCTCGGCAATTCAACACACACCCGTGCCCCTCCAAGGCACAGGTTAAGAACCTGTGCCCCGCTAAGGGTCACCGGGAGTCTTCACGAAGGGGAAATGCAGTCAAGGAGCAGGCACACGTCCAGGGCCAGGGCCCCAGAGTCAAGTGCAGACCCCAGCACGTCTGCCCCTCCAGCTTGCCGGCAGGCAAGGCTCGTCCTCCTCAGCTGCTCCTTACCAGGCACGCCGTGCCCGCGCCCGCCAGCTCTCCAGGGCCACCGTGCTTATTTCCAAGTCAGGCGGAGAAGGGGATGCACAAGGAACCCCGTCCTCCTCACCCACCAGCCTGCAGTCACCACCTGATGTACCGACATCCCACAGACAACTTGGGCACAGCTGTTAGAATTACGAACTCAGTTTTCTATTTTTGTTATTAATTTTTGTTTATTTTGAGAGAGCGAGCACGTACAAGAGGGGGAGAGGCAGAGACAGAGGGAGAGAAAGAGGGAGGGGAGGGGAGGGAGAATCCCAAGCAGGCTCCGAGATGTCAGCACAGAGCCCAACATGGGGTTCGAACCCACGAACCGTGAGATCACGACCCGAGACAATATTAAGAGTCAAATTAAGAGTCGGACGCTTAACCGACATAGCCACCCAGGTGCCACGACCTTGTTTTTTTTATAGGGCAATTAAAAGTACATTGTAACAGCCCCGTTTTAAGTTCCTACAGTTGTGGACAGAACGTGTCTGAGACAGGAAACAATGCTACCCTCAGAAGAAATCAGCTCAATCAGCTCACGGGGCGGGGCGCCTGGGGGGCTCAGTCGGTTGAGCGTCTGACTTGGGCTCAGGTCATGATCTCACAGTTTAGGTTCGAGCCCCGCGTCGGGCTCTGTGCGGACAGCTCAGAGCCTGGAGCCTGCTTCGGATTCTGCGTCACCCTCTCTCTGCCCCTGCCCCACTCACACTTTCTGTCTCTCTCTCAAAAATAAACATTAAAAAAAAAAAACAAATCAGCCGTGGTCCCCGTGACGAAGTGTGAAGCTGCCAAGCTAAGGCGACTCCGCTCGGCGACTCCACAGGAAGGCTGACGCCAGCTGGAAGCACCAGCCTGGGCGGGTCGTGGCTCGCACTTACGCGGAACCGCTCCCGGAGGCGGGGGCTGCTCTAAGCACTTCCTGCCTTTACTTCACGGGCCCAGAAAATGGTGCAAGACTCGGTATGGCAGTGTTCCATCACAGCGTAAAAACTGTCCTCCGAGCTGGACTCAAGCTTCTGGAGGGCAGAGTCCACCTTGCCTTCCACTCCCTTCCACTGCCTTGACTCCCTTCCACTCCCTTCCAGTGTCCCGAAGAGGCACCTGACAGCAGAAACCGCCGTGCTGCGGGCTCTGTCGTTCTACAGGCGCGCCCGCGAGCCCTGTTCTACGTGGCGCGAGGGCCGCCGGCTCTCCTCAGTCACGAGTCTGACAGCCAGGCGGACTCTGGATGCGGCTCGTACCGGCAGAGAAAGAGCTCAAGGGCCCTTGTGCTGGACCGGAAGACACTTTAGAAAAGGAGCCAAAACGGCCAGGGAAGTGCACTTTACCCCCTCAGCGCTCAGGATGTGAACCAGGAGACCATTTCCGCAGCCTAGGTCAACAAAGGACTGCTTGGCTGTCAGGCCCAGCTCAGCTCTCTCTTCTTCCCACAGAATCTAAATTAAAAAAAAAAAAAAAAGAGAATCAGTTCCTGATTCACTTCTTCCAAGAGTCATTCAGACACAAACCCCACGTGGGATTACAAATCACGCTTCCAAAACAGGTAGAGAGGCCTCGTCTGTGGCCCTGGGCTTCTGTGCGCGTGTCGGACAGGTGAGCGGAGGGAGCGGAAGGGGTGTCGGCCCCTGCTCTTGCCTGATGCTGTGGGGGCATCGAAGCTTTCTTCTTCCATCAAGAGTCCACAGGAAAGTGGTCATCTCTGGGCAAGAGCTTTACAGATTATTGTTTGTTGGTGTCCTCATGCTTTCTCTATGTTCTTCAAGACTATCTACTTTGATGATCAGAGCAAGATATGCCGTTTCTAAACGGGCGATGAGAATCACAGAGGAAAGGAAACTGGAAATTATCTAGACTAAAATCAAGACCATCAAGTCAGAGGGCACATTTTGGAGCCGGTGAGCTAGCTAAGGGAAGATTCAGGACTGGAAGGCAAGTGCCTATCACATGGGCCCCGCCAGCAGCGAGGGCCACCCAGCGTGTCCACGGCGACGGTGAATCAAGCAGGCACCTGCTAAGCTGGAGTCCCCACAGCTCGGCTTCCCACGACTCAGACTCGTTCCACACTCACGCAAAATCCGACCGCTGCACCTGTTACCAACCTGGCAAGCAGAACCAGACACGCCCCAAGGTAGGGAATTCGACACGTGCGGTTCCCTTCGGTACGTGCTGTTCCCCGCTGACAGCTTCTGCCAGTGGCGACCTTGCCCCGCCCCACAGGAGCTTAGATGACGACAGCGGTCCTTACCAGCAGGTAGGCAGCAATAGCCACATCTTCATACACAAACTTTTCAGGATCAGTAACTTCAGGCCACACCTGAGAAATCGGCAAGAGCATACGTAAATTGTTCTCCCAGCACCTAGCCATCTTGCCATACTTAAGTATCCCCATAAGGCACAAGTCAAACTCATCAGGCTGTAAAACTTAAAAAAATAAGCTCATTGCAAAGCAGACACTTAGGATCACTCTGCTGCAGTAAGAGATCCGCATCAAGACACATAAAACTTGTACCCTGGATGCATCACAGGACCCGTCAAGGGCAATGCCGTCCGAGGCAGGATTTTCCAACAAGGACAACACACGTAAGACATTCAGATGAGACCACAGGACATCAGGGGAAAGCTCTCGGCCATGCCTTCCCTGACGTTTATGTAGATGAGGAAAATGAGCAAGGCGCCGGGCGAGGAGAGCGAAAGGGTCAGGAGGTCAGAGCTCTAGCCCTCTAGTCTGTTGGTGACTGGCTGTCAGCTGGTCCCCATCTCCCTATCTGTAAAGCAGGGACAAAGCCTGAGGGGAAAACCTCAGCCGCCACACACGACAACGGTCAGGTGCTCTCAAAAGCTGTGCAACACCAGCTGCACGAGCATGACACCCCATCGTCGAAACTAGCAACGTGCAGAGGACATCTGGCAGAAGAGGAAACACCAACGACAAGGTTACACATTCTGTCCTGTTCTGGATTCTGTTTCTAGGCATGGGGGATTAGGCAGGGCAGTCTGTGTGACTCAGGACAATTTCAAAGGCTGGAATAACAGAAGGTCCTTTCTTGAAAGAACCCAACAGTTAGTAAGATAATGAAGGCCTCACAGACCAGCATCTGGAAGAGGAGGGTCCCCAGCTTAGGTCGGCCAGGTGCCCTAATGAAGGGTCACTGCCTCCAGCCTGTGACCTTTGGGGCACCCTGTTTTACACGACCACAGGTAACTGAGAAAAAACCACACGTGGAAAGGACAGGTCGTGGTTCCTTCCAGGAACAGGGCCGGACCCTGGCAAGGGCACAAGAGAAGTTCAGCCCCATTAGTGAGGCTTTATTTCTTCCTCTGGGTGTGAACACAGACGTCTGCTGCTACCTTCTTTTTATGTCTTCAATACGCAGTGATAGACATGATCTGAAATGTATCTCCTTTCGGAAAATATACGCTTTCGTGCTTTGAGTTTTTATGTATTCTCCTTCAACATCCTTAAGTACGTCCTAAGGAAATGTGGCAATTTAGTAACTAATCTTGAAGTAGTTTCAATTAAATATTCCCTCTTATTCGCTTGGAAAAAAATTCGCAAAGCGCAAAAGAAAAGATCCCTCTCCGTAACACATCTGTCAGTATTTTTGCGGTTCGCATCCATGCAAATGTCGAAGTACAGCCCGCCCGCAGTGGGGGCCCGAAAGTGGGGATGTTCCGCCGTGATGTCTGCGTCGGGATAAACTGGAAGGTCTACGGGAGAAACGACTTGACCCGCCTGACCTGTTGTCTGGTCACTGCCACCCGTCGGAACAAGGGAGTCACAAACGTTTTCCCCAGAGTTACCTTGACCATGTCTTTATGCTTCTCCTTAAGCGCCCGGTAAGTCTTGCTGTATTCGATGATGGAAATGAGGGACAGGGTGCTTTTAAACCCACTTTTCTTGCTCCCCACAGACCACCTGGCCAGCCTGGCCAGCAGCTCTTCCCCCAGCCAGGCGGGTTTGGGGTAAACAGTTCCGTCTGAATGCCATCTTTCTGGACAGAAAATTAAAATAGATATGAACCTTTAAAAATAAGAGAAACACGAATAAGCAGGGCTGGTTTCAAGTCCTATTTGTACGTTAACCGTTTACCCCAAGAATAGAGGGCATGTTAACACAACGATTGGACCTGAAACCCAAAACTCTGGAACGAGTTGCAAAACTTTCACCCAATGGAGAAAAACGCACGTTTTAAAAGCAGGAAGACTTCTCCTGCCACCAAGGTTAAAGATGCCTTTGCCCATCCCACGAATCCCATCACAAGGATCGACGACCAATAACAAAGCCCCTCTTACCGTCTGCCTCACACACTGACTAGCCAGCTTCCCAACGTCCAAGGATTCTCCTCCCATTCTCATCTTCCACATTTTCACAAGGGCAACTCAAATGCGAGCACACCGGTCGCTAAAACTCACTGGCCGAAGAGCTGAGTGCTCAGTCGCAAAGCTAAGCACAGGCACAGCCCCGGGCAGCTCACAGGTTCACCGTCTCCGCGTGTCTCGGGGCCCAGGCCAGCCCGCAGCTCCGGGTGCGGGGACCCACGGCACACAGGCCGCACAGCAGGCCCTCACCGTCTGCGGGAACACACGAGCAGAAGCTCACAATACCCCTCTGAGGGCCCAACGCTGGCGGCACAACAAAGGGGAGGGCAGCACGGAGCTGGTCAGGCAGAGAGAGAAGGGGCCCCTGAGGGTAAGCAGAAGCACAGGCAGCCGGATGAGAGGGGCAGGGCTGGGGAGGGCGCGAGGGGACAAGGGCAAGCGGCCAGCTGCCCCAGAGGGAGCAGGGACCTGCGGGCTTTTCGCCAGCGTGTGCGTCGGAGGGACACAAGTCATTCCTAAGTAGCAGGCCCCGATTCTCCACGACAGATGCACCCCTGCGAGGTCACGATGCGGCGAGAGCCTGGGCAGGACTCGGGCTGCACCCCTTTTCCACTCCCTTCACCTTGGAAGCTCTCCCGCTGGGGCCCGCACACCTTGCCAGGCCCTTCCCTGCTCTTCCCTGGGCCTCGTGCTCTTTCCCTGGGTGTCCCCAGAGTCCCCACGGCCACTCCCTCATCCGCTCAGGCCTCACGTGCGACGTCCCCTCCTCGGAGGCATTCCCCACGCACCCTGCGTGGACCGGATACGACACCGTTCCCATGTCCCCTCGTTAAGGAAGGCAGAGACCCACTTCACCTGTTTTATGGTACTTCGCGGCACTCAGCACTACCTGGTGGCAGAGCGTGTAGATGTGTCGCCCCGCGAGACCCGCTCACCGCTCTACCCAGTGCTGAGCACGCGGCGGGCACGCGCCAACACTGCCGCGACGGAAGGTGCCGGTGGGGAGCACGTGCGGCGGCCCCACCAACTCCCACTTAACTGACGCTCGGTATCTGGTCCCAGTGCCCAAGGGGATGTGAGGGACGGCTGCCCGGTGGGGCAAGGACAGGAAATGCCAACCTGGAAAGATGGGGAGCGGGCAGCCGAGTCCGAGTCCTCAGGACGTCAGCCCAGAACGTGACCACGACGCATCACCTGCACGGGGCACTGCCAGGGCCGGGCCCCGCTGGGCGCCCTCACAACAGACCCGAGCAGGAGCCTTCAGTGCTCACCTAACAGCTCTGCCATCAGCACCCCAGGCGACCGCCACGGGAGACGTGGCTTTCCCCAAGGCGCCTGCGCTCGCTGAGGCAAGGGCCTGGGGCCAGGTCCCTCGGGCAGTCTCTAGAAAATTCAAAGAGGCTTCACCCGTGGTCCTTGAGGAGGGGGGCTGATGTGGCGGAGAAGTAAGGGGATCCACACTTCCTGTGTCTCTCAAAGAAGTGCTGAAGCCAAAGGACTTTGAACCCTAAGAGTCTGGCAGGAAAAGAGACTGAAACTACCGGGAAGAAAATGGGGAGACTTGAGAAACCGTAAGTGGGTGACTGTGAACTGGGGGAGATAAAACGGGCCGTGTAGGCACGGAGGGGAGGGATCCCCTTCTTCCGAGGGACAAAGGGAACAGACAGAACGGCGGGGGAAGTGTAGGGCTGTATCTGGACAAGAGAGAAACCTCGGGCCGGGACTCAGAGGGGTCCCATCTCTAACCGCGGGGCTTTCATCGGACTGGGGCCGGCTCCCTGTTCACGCACCTGGGGAGGAGGGGAGCCGGCCGGGTTCGGGGTCGGTCAGGGGCGCGGTCCGCAGTAGGAGAAAGCGGCCCCCTCCCTGGAGCGCTGTGGGAAAAGACAAGGCCCGCCCGCGTCCGCCGCCCCCGGGGTTCGGTGGGGAGGCTGGTAGCGAGGTCCGCAGTAGAAGGCGGTCCTCCCTGAAGCGCGGGGGCACAGACACGGCCAGCCGGGACCACGCATCAGGCCGCATGGAGAGGCGCTTCCCCGGCACCAGAGCACACGGAGCGGGACTCTGAATCCTAGCCAAGCGCAGGGTCAGGGGAGTTGGCGGAGCGAGAAGGACCGCCCCATCTGCGCCCGTGGCACAGTGAGGACGACTCAAACGGGGTCTACCGGGTCCGCGGAGAAGAGACTGGGGGATCGCCGTCCCCCCCCCCACCCCCCAACCACCACCACGGCGGGGCCTCAGGGATCAGTCCTGGGGCCCACGGTGAAGGCGGGACCAGCCTACACCAAACCACGCCCCTCCGCACTGGGTGACCGCGTATCTCCCGGAGCTGGACAGACCCTGCGGACGGTTCCCCCAGCCCAGCGATGCAGCGTTGCCTGGATTAACTCTAGGTCACTTCTGGATTTGGAGCTATATTCTTGCCCACCCCCCCATTTCTCCTCCTCGTCTCTTCCCTCCCCCAGGCTGGTTACTCTGGTTATTGGTCTGTCTAAACAGACAAACTTAACGCATTCTCTTGACACGTTCCACACCTCCTTCTTTACGCTCCTTTCTCTCTCTGGAATAATCAAGCCGTATAGTTTCTCTGTCTGGGTAACCGTATCTTCCTTTCTTTTTCCCCGCCTCCTTCCTTATTTTCCTCTCTCTCTCTCTCTCTCTCTGGACTAAGCCTTTTAGTCTCTCTGCCTGGTCAATGTTTATCCCCCCCCCCCCCCCCCCCCCCACTCCTGTCACTTCTCTCTGTTCTCTTCTGTCAGCACCTCCACCCTGTTCTTTACTTGTGGTCGGTGCTTCTGGTTTTCTGCTTTTGGATCGTTTTCAGTTTGTTTTTTGTTTTTGTTTACTTGTTTGTTGTGTGTGTGTGTGCGTGTTTTTGTCTCCTGTCTGTCTGTTCTCCTTTCCAGGGCTACTCCAAGGAACAAATCAAAGCACACCTGGTGGAGGGTCCAAACCATCACTACGAGTAGGAAATAAAATAACCAAGGTCACAACAACAGAGAGCAAGTAACAATCTCCCGAAGAGACACCTCCTGAAGGGCCAGGCCCCGGAAGGCGTGGGACCCTCCTTTCATACAGCAGTGCCGGCACGGGCAGAGCACACAACAAGCTTTTAAAAGGCAAAAGGGACAGAAAAGTAGCCGAAACGATGAAACGGAAGAATTCTCCTCAAGGGAAACTCCAGGAAGAAGTGATAGCTAACGAATTGATCAAAACAGACTTAAGCAATATAACTGAACAAGACTTTAGAATAATAATCATAAAATTAATTGCTGGGCTTGAAAAAAGCATAGAGGACAGCAGAGAATCTATTGCTACAGAGATCGAGGGACTAAAAAATACTCCCGATGGATTAAAAAATGCCATAAATGAGGTGCAAAATAGAATGGAGGCAGCCACAGCGTGGACTGAAGAGACAGAGGGTAGAATAGGGGAATTAGAAGATAAAACTATGGAAAAAGAGGAAGCCGAGAAAAAGATTAAAAAATCCAGGATTACGAGGGGGAGAATTAGAGAACTAAGTGATTCAATCAAATGGAACAACATCCATTATCATAGGAATTCCAGAAGAAGAGAGAGAAAAAGGGGCTGAAGGTGGACTTGAACAAATCATAGCTGAGAACTTCCCTGATCTGGGGAAGGAAAAAGGCATTGAAATCCAAGAGGCACAGAGAACTCCCTTCAGAGGTAACTTGAATCGATCTTCTACACAACATATCATAGTGAAACTGGCAAAATACAAGGATAAGGAGAAAATTCTGAAAGCAGCTAGGGATAAACGCGCTCTAACTTATAAAGGGAGACCGATAAGACTAGTGGCAGACCTGTCTACTGAAACTTGGCAGGCCAGAAAGGAATGGCAGGAAATCTTCAATGTGATGAACAGAAAAAAATATGCAGCCGAGAATCCTTTATCCAGCAAGTCTGTCATTCAGAATAGAAGGAGAGAGAAAGGTCTTCCCAAACAAACAAAAACTGAAGGAATTCATCGCCACTAAACCAGCCCTACAAGAGATCCTAAGGGGGATTCTGTGAGTGAAATGTTGCAAGGACCACAAAGGACCAGAGACATCACTACAAGCAGGAAACCTACAGACATCACAATGACTCTAAACCCGTATCTTTCTATAACAACACTGAATGTAAATGCACTAAATGCTCCAATCAAAAGACATAGGGTATCAAAATGGATTTTTTAAAAAAGACCCATCTATTTGCCATCTACAAGAGACTCATGACACCTTCAGATTGAAAGTGAGGGGATGGAAAACTATCTATCATGCTACTGGAAGTGAAAATAAAGGTGGAGAAGCCATACTTAGATCAGACAAACTAGACTTTAAAGACTGTAACAAGAGGGGCGCCTGGGTGGCTCAGTCGGTTAAGCGCCCGACTTCGGCTCAGGTCACGATCTCACTGTTCGTGAGTTCGAACCCTGCGTCGGGCTCTAGTGCTGACAGCTCAGAGCCTGGAGCCTGCTTCACATTCTGTGTCTCCCTCTCTCTCTCTGCCCCTTCCCTGCTCATGCTGTGTCTCTCTCTGTCTCAAAAATAAATAGACGTTACAAAAAAAAAAATTAAAGACTGTAACAAGAGATGAAGAAGGGCATTATATAATTATTACAGGGTCTATCCATCAGGAAGAGCTAACAATTATAAATGTCTATGCGCCAGATACGGGAGCCCCCAAATACATAAAACAATTAATCACAAACATAAGCAACCTTATTGATAAGAATGTGGTAACTGTAGGGGACTTTAATTTTTTTTTTTTTTAACGTTTATTTTTTATTTTTGAGACAGAGAGAGACAGAGCATGAATGGGGGAGGGTCAGAGAGAGGGAGACACAGAATCTGAAACAGGCTCCAGGCTCTGAGCTGTCAGCACAGAGCCCGACACGGAGCTCAGACTCACGGACCGCGAGATCATGACCTGAGCCGAAGTCGGCCGCTTAACCGACTGAGCCACCCAGGCGCCCCAATTGTAGGGGACTTTAATACCCCACTTACAACAATGGATAGATCATCTAGACACATGGTCGATAAAGAAACAAGGGCCTTGAATGATATATTGGATCAGATGTATTTAGAACTCTGCATCCCAAAGCAACAGAATATACTTTCTTCTTGAGTGCACATGGAACCTTCTCCAAGATAGATCACATACTGAGTCACAAAACAGCCCCTCATAAGTATACAAGAATTGAGATCATACCATGCATACTTTCAGACCACAATGCTATGAAGCTTGAAATCAACCACAGGAAAAAGTCTGGGAAACTCCAAAAGCATGGAGGTTAAAGAACACCCTACAAAAGAATGAATGGGTCAACCAGGTAATTAGAGAAGAAGTTAAAAAATATATGGAAACAAATGAAAATGAAAAATTAAAAATAGACCTACCCTATGACCCAGCAATAGCACTGCTAGGAATTTACCCAAGGGATACAGGAGTGCTGATGCACAGGGGAACCTGTACCCCAATGTTTATAGCAGCACTTTCAACAATAGCCAAATTATGGAAAGAGCCTAAATGTCCATCAGCTGACAAATGGATAAAGAAGATGTGGTTTATGTATACAATGGAATACTACTTGGCAATGAGAAAGAATGAAATCGTGCCATTTGCAGCAACGTGGATGGAACTGGAGAGTATTATGCTGACTGAAATAAGTCAGGCAGAGAAAGATACCATATGTTTTCACTCATATGTGGATCTTGAAAAACTTAAGAGAAGACCATGGAGGAGGGGAAGGGGGGAACAAAAAGTTAGAGAGGGAGGGAGGCAAACCGTAAGAGACTCCTAAATACTGAGAACAAACTGAGGGATGATGGGGGGTGGGGGAGAGGGGAAAGTGGGTGATGGGCACTGAGGAGGGCACCTGTTGGGATGAGCACTGGGTGTTGTATGGAAACCAATTTAATAAATTATATTTAATATAAAAACAAAAAACAAAAACAAAGAGGCTTCACCCAGGTCCTAAGAATTCCCAGCAAGCTTCTCTGCCTGCAACAGGTCCCCAGGAAGCCTAGGCCCCTCCTCAGAGGTTCAAGAATTATTAAATCCATTTCACAGACGGGAAAACTGGGAGCCACAGAGGCGACATACCCAAGGCCACACTGCTAATGGGGAAACCCAGCCCTTTCTGACCTTTCTGACTGCAAAACCAGGCTTCCCACTCTACTCCTCTCCTTTCTACAAAGCCATGTGCAAAGCCCCGTCTGATGAAACAGACACAATCCTCAAGGCTGTTCTGGAAAGTATCTGTACCCTCCAGATGTGGCTCTCAGGAAAACATCAGCGGCAGAGCGGTAAGTGAATTTACCCTCCCTCTGACTCGGTCATTTAAAAAACACCAAACAGAAGTCAACCAGATTTCACGCTTGCTGGACAGGCCCAAATGCCACACGGAACTAGGGGGTCCTGCTCAAGTACCACTTGTGTGAGAAGCACCACTGGGTACCCACTCCATCCAAACCATGGGGGAGCCTCAGCAGGAAGGAAAAAAGGAAGCTTACACTCACTCAAGTTACCAAGTTGCAAGAAATAAAACGAAAGGATTTGCAATTCTTTGACTTGGACACTAAAACCGGTTGCTACTAGTTCTCAAGGCTTCACGGAACGCGAAGAACACAGACTCAGGCCAGGCGGTGACCGCCCCACCCCCACACAGGGGCCAACGAGGAACAAAGTCTCCCAGGAAGGTTCTCACACCGCAGCTGCCCCTTCAGTTCTTGCGGGGCCTGAATCTTGCAGCTGCTCAAACACCCGCCTGGAAACAAAGTGCCAGAGGAGGAAGCCACTGCTCAGTTCTTACCATTCTTCTTTGCTCCCACTGAGCCGGATTTGATACACGTTGTTTGTGTCAACCTTTACGTTCCCTTTGTCATCTTCCTCCAAAGGTAAAAATGTTACAGTTCCGTTGAGGACATCTGGGGGAGCGGGACACAGGGATAATCAATGAAACAGTTTGTCAGCATTTTAGCAGAAGCATCAAGAAAAACAGTAATAAATCAGCAGCCTTCTGCTCTCCCATGGCTCTTCCTCGCTCTATTTACCATAGCGCCCAGGAGGTCAGACATGCTCATATGTCCCATCCACTGCTGCATCCCGAGCCTGCACGGTGCCGGGCGCACAAGGGAGAAAGCAGTCCTAAAGCCGGCAGTCCTGGGGCGCCTGGGGGGGCTCAGTCGGTTGAGCGTCCGACTTCAGCTCAGGTCATGATCTCACAATCCGTGAGTTCGAGCCCCGCGTCAGGCTCTGTGCTGACAGCTCGGAGCCTGGAGCCTGCTTCGGATTCTGTGTCTCCCTCTCTCTCTCTCTCTCTCCCCATCCCCCTGTTGTGCTCTCTCTCTCAAAAGTAAACTTAAAAAAACAAAAAACCCGGCCCTCCTTGTAGAGGAGCCCTGCCTCTCCCCTGCAGCGAAGCCGATCTGGTAACGCTGACGTCCAATCTGAAGGCCTCAGGGGCACGACTCACCCCAATCCTCTGTCTTTCCTTAACTGTCACTTCTCTCACTCTGCGGAGCCCCACCACCACCCCCTACTCCCTCCCTCTCCCTTTCAAACGCCGGTCAACTCTGCACAAATGCAGGTGGAGCTCAGTTCAGGCCCGACACCTCTCCCTACTGCAATAATATATGTGTAATTAAAATCTGTAGCTGTCCTTGCCGCTTTAACTGGCGTCCGCCTTGACCTCGGGCACCTCTCGCTACCGGAAACACTCCCACCTTGCACGACAACTTCTCTCCTCGGAGCAGCAAGCGGGCAAAGCGGGCTTGTTTTCGGGATGACGGTTCTGAGAACCACGTCGAGCTCGCTCGGCGCCTCTGGCTGCGATCCCGCACGGGCCCCGGTGAGGAAGGCCAGCAACTCGTGGCTGCCGCCGGCGAGGCTTCGGGAGAAATCGTCCCACAGAGAATCCAGATCCCAGGCGGAGAAATCGCCCTCCCCGGCTCCTGCCTTGTCGGGCTGCCCGGGGCCCTCTACGAGCAGGGGCGCCGCGGCTGCTTCCCCGGGGCCTTCCCCTTGCTGGCGCCGGTGCCGGGACTCCTCGGGCCCGCGACCCGGGCCCCCCTCGGGGGGGCGCGGACCCCGTCCGGCCGCTCCCGGCTCCTCCAGCTCGGGGCCCGCGTTGGGCCTGCGGCCGCGGGGCGACACCCAGGGCAGGGCGGCCCTCCGCCGGGCCTCCAGGCGGACGCCACACAGCCGCTTGTTGGCCACCTGCGGCTTCTCCAGCCACACGGCCACCGCCTCCCAGAAGCCCCCCGGGAGCAGCTCCCCAGGGTCGCGCACCGCCGCCCGGCCCACCTCAGCCATAGTCCAACCGCGCCCAGCTCCCGGCGGCGCGCCGCGATGACGCACCCGGCGGCGCGGCCTGTGACGTCACGGGGCGGGGCGCCGGGAGCGCGCAGGGGCTAGCGCGCGGCCACGCGCCTCTTGCAGGGCTCCTGTCCTGGGCCTGCTGGGGACGGCCGGTCCTCCAGTGTCGCCCGCGTGTCCCCCCGGGAGGACCCGGGCCCGCCGAGGGGGACCCACATCTCCAGCAGAGCCTGCAGAGTCTGTGCCGTTACCAGAAGCCCCAGATAGCCCTCGTCCTCTGTGGGCTTTCGTCCCTCTTGTTGGGACTTTTGCCCTTGGCTGAAGTCTCTGTGGGAATCCAGAAGAAGGGAATCCTGACCCAAAGCGGGTGATTTGTCGGAGACACGAGCACGTACCCGTTCCTTTGGAATTCAGTGAGACCTAAAGGAGGCATGGAACCTCGTGGACACAGCCGTTCACGCCTTCCCTTTTAGTCTTGGACCGTGTGCTTGATTTTCATGCTGTCTCTCCGGTCAATCTTAAAAAACGAATAGCCCCCCATTTTACTAGCAAAACGAGTTTGTTCGGGAAGAGCAGAGAAGTTGCAGGCCCGGCCGTGCAAGCTACGGGGAGCCAGGGCCAAGTCTGGAGACACGAAGGAAAATACAGCGTATGTTAGGTTTTCAGGAGGAAACCAGGAGGGAGTTTTAAACAAAAGTTCAGGGGAGAAGAACACGAGGTTTGAGGCTGGACAGTTTCTCCCGGGCTGCAAGCCATGCTTCCGCGTGGTTGCTGGGGTGGGCTGGGGATCTTCCTTCGTTCTCTTAAAAGTAGGAGATGGAATTCCTATGTGCAAAATGTCCTCTCTCGTTCAAATGATTCTTCTCTGCCGGTGATCCTGGCTGCAGCCAGAGATACCTGGGTGAGTGCTCCCCCTTCAGGGCCACCTCACTCCATTTTAATGAGGCTTTCTTCCTTTCCCGGGGCTGCTGGAACCAAGAACCACAAACTCCTCTCGCAGTTTCTGGAGGCTCTAAGAGAGAGCACTTCTTGCCTCGCCCCAGTTTCTGGCAGCTACCAGCAATTCCTGGGCTGCGGCCATGCAACTCCGGTGTCTTCTTCCGTGGTCACACAGCCTGCTCTTTGAGTTTCTCTGTGTCTCCTCTGCAAAGACCCTATTTCCAAATAAGGCCACAGGTACAGGGGATGAGGACCTTGACATGGTTTTTCAGGCAGGACATAATACAACCCCTAACTCTTTCCCAACAGGTGTAGTCTGGTTAGAGCACCCGCGATGAATCATTACCGATCTTACCCGTTGCTGATATGTGGTGGGAGGTCTGGGGGAGGGGGGAGCAGACCTGGGTGCGCTAAGCATTGAGAATGCAGAGCTAATTAAGAGCCTGCATTTGACAAACCTTCAGGGCGACCATAGAGGCAGACATCTAAGACGACGGCTATGGAACATGAGAAGTGCAACATTCAACACAGGCACGGGGTTCAGAGGTTACAGAAAGAGGGAAGTTTTCTATGATCTAAGGCTCTTCCTGTCTTGAGGGGAGGATTCAAGCCAAGGCTCAGCACGGCCTTCTCAGCAAGGCACACTCAGTCCATACACCGGCACCCGCTGTAGTCTAGAAGGCAATGGGGAAGCGCAGGGGGGCGGGGGGGGGGGAGGGCTGGCCTCCCTCCTACAGGCGGTGATCGTAGCGATTTTGTGCCAGTGACGCTTCAGGTCACTTTGACACCAGGCACCTCTGACGTGTCCTGCATGTGGGACTCCACCCAGGTGTTGGGGGTGGAGGGATTTTCTCGGTAACAGACCTTCACTACTTTTCTAGGAGCATGGGAGCTTCCTCCTCGGTCCCCAAGGACTCTCTCTTGGGATGCCTTTTAACCCCCTGGAAACACTTCGGGAAAGGACTAATGTCCTCTAACTCTGCGTGGCCTTAGTAGGGACCCAGCAGTTAGATCTCTTCTGCAGGGAACAGGGCAAATGGACCGAGGTACCCCAGGTCCAGGCCTTCATGCCTCTAAATCGGGGCCTAAGGGCCTCTTATTATCTAAACAGCCCTCCTCCGAATAAACCCAGGTTGCTGGAGGAAATACAGGCCATCCCTGACAAAGGGGACGCTACTCTTTCTCACTGTTCCTCCTCCTAACACATGTGGGGGCTTCTCCCTCATTCATTTCCTGGGTTGATGGCTGTAATTGGAACCACGGTCTTTGGTGAGTCTGCCTCAGGACGGGGACTTTAAGCAGCTGCCGAATCTCCCTTTGTTTCGGGGAAATGCCCCGTCTTCTCCAGCCCAACTTGGATAGCATGGTTCCACTTTGGGGGGGGGGGGGGGGGCGGGAAACACGGCTTCTGCTCATCCGTCTGAGCTGATTGAAAACCAGGAATGCTCTTTCTGCTTCCTGACAGCACCTCCCCTCTTTTGTCTCCTCCTGTTTCTGCACCACCTCGGGTGCAGCCTGCATAACTGGTTCTATGCCACCCTTGGACTCCGTGCCTCCGGTAACATTGGCTCCTTCTCCCACCCTGGAGGACCAGAAGCAAAGAGCACCCCCTTGGACTGCCCACTTCGGATTTCCCCACCGGAGTTCCCAGGTTAAAAAAAAAAAAAAAAAAAAAAAAAAAAGACAACGGGGAACAGATTGATTGACTTTTTTTTTTAACGTTTATTTATTTTTGAGACAGAGAGAGACAGAGCATGAATGGGGGAGGGTCAGAGAGAGAGGGAGACACAGAACCTGAAACAGGCTCCAGGCTCTGAGCAGTCAGCACAGAGCCCGACGCAGGGCTCGAACTCACGGACCGCGAGATCGTGACCTGAGCCGCTCAGACCCTTAACCAACTGAGCCACCCAGGCGCCCCTGGATTGATTGACTTTTAAGTGGACCCAGGTTGAACATAATTTGAATTCCATCTAATTTAAGTTTGAAATGGACACGTCGTTAGAGTTATCAGCATTAAGTATGAAACTCGTGTTCTACCTAGGTTTGCTAAAGGTCAAATAAGCTCACGTGATCTCTGTTGAAATTAGCAAAAGGATGACTTGATACAATGGTGGCTTTTGTCTCTAAGTTTTCGTGGGTAATTGTTAGGGTAGCTTTCAAAGTCTTTGGTAACCTGAAGCTTCAATGTTTCGTTTGGATGATAAACTGGGCTTGAATCCATTGGACAGCTAAGTCTTTCGTAACTAGGATAAAATGCTAGAGCATTGATTACTGAGCGTGAGGTTTATCTGCTTTTGACTCCTTATTGCAGAGAAACTAAGGATATTTGGGTCTGTTGGAAAACATGCTTTGTGCTTAAGTGTATCCACAAATTCGCCATCTAAAGAATTCTGGTGTAACAGTTCACGATTGGTTACTACTTAGTTTTCCCCGGAGACTATGGTTCCTAAGCATTAAAATTCTGCCAAGTGTAATTGAGACTGACGGAAATACGGGAAGCAACTGTAAGAAAGATGTAAGGTGTGGAAACACATTTGTGTTGAAGGTAAAAGAAAGTAATCTTATCCTAAACGAGACTGGTTGTTGGGAGAGAAAGGGCTTCGGGCAAAATCTGAACGCGAAGGCAAGTCGTGGAAGTTTTGTGAAGGGAAATCTTTGGAAAGGAATTTTATGTGTGCTCAGGATGGACTAAGGTTGAAATGAATGGACTTTTAAAGTTTACTGGAATAAGATTGAAATTCTGCCTTCTCTCGGATACAAAATTTTCTTAGATTGTTGGTCTGCTCTTGGTAAGAAAACGTGCGCAGAACTGTTTCCTCATTTCTTTGCCCAATTTTTGTGTTTTACTTTACCAGGTCTCTGATGATCCGTAACCTTATTTAACAGGACACCGTTGGAAATACAAGGCTTTGACTGCAGTGCCATATTTCAGAGGGACATACATGGTGTCAGATATGACCGAACAGCATTAGGGAACTAAGGTTGACTCTCTGAAGCGTGGCACCAGTAGGGTCCCTTGGATGTGTTGGCCTGATACCTTGCTTACAGAGTTCCCAGCAGCCTTACCAGGTGAGTACAGCATGTCACTTCCTGGCAGGTGCAGGAACCTCAGGATATCTTGGGGACCTGGTGAAGAGGAATTCACCCAAATTTACAGGTATTGCAGGCCTGTCTGATGTAAGTACTTGGCTTGGCTTCTGGGCCAGAGAGGCTATTAAAAGTTCAGTTGAGATTCCTTATAAAAGTTTCAGCAAAGGCAACTTTAAGAGACCTACCTGGGGGCGCCTGGGTGGCTCAGTAGGTTGTGTGTCCGACTTCAGCTCAGGTCATGATCTCGCACCTCATGGGTTCGAGCCCCGCGTCGGGCTCTGTGCTGACAGCTCAGAGCCTGGAGCCTGCTTCGGATTCTGTGTCTCCCTCCCTCTCTGTCCCTCCCCTGCTCGTACTCTGTATCTCTCTCTCTCTCTGTCTCAAAAAAATAAATAAACATTAAAAAAAAATTTTTTTTAAGAGATCTATGTGGCCAGTCGCTATTTTTGCTGAGCTTAGGTAAATAACTAGGCCACATTTGTTAAAATCGGCCTTGTTTTTGCAAACAAATTAGTCTTAATTTGACTCTCTCTGGAAATAAGGGCGATTTGAGAGAGGAAAACTATGCAGACATTGAGTTCTCGTCCTGGTTTGTCTTTGAATGTTTGTTGTTTGCCTCAGCTAGACAACTTGAGGTACACTTAAGAGAATCTGCCACAGTAGCTCGGGTGTAGACAGTCTTCATGCTTGTATTCTGTGGGGGTCACAGGCCCCCACGGGCATATGATGATTTGAACAGCTGGAAAATGAGGTGGGTTCCCCAGCAATTGTATGACTCGCCTGTCACCTTGACCAACTCCGTGTAGCCGGGATGACAAAATTGCTCCTTAAAAACCAAAGCGGACCCCCCCTTCCATGGGAATAACTGTGGACTTGTGGAGACAATGGATGGTTCCCCTTTCCCTGTGATTGGTTTGGACGGTGCACTTGGGAATGCCCTTATGTCCCGAGACAAGTCTCCCACTTGCCAGTGATTCCTCATAATGAGGATATTATGAAGGCTAGCCCTCAAAGAGGGCTTCTTGATGGTTTTATCCCTTAGCCATATTTGTCCTAGGAGCCACCTCTATTGATGTAAAGTTGAAAATAGAAGCGTTAGCCGAGCATACAACAGCCCTCCTGGGAGCAGAAGCCTCAGAACTCACTACAGGACCGTCCTTGCCAGTGAGGACCCCACATCAGGTCCAGGGTGTCTCGGAGACCAAAGGCCACCAACGGATGACCAGAGGCTGAGTTATTAAATACCAGGCTATGGTTATAAACACCCCTGAAATGATACTTAAAACCTGTCAGACTTTCAACTCAGCTGCCCTTGTGCCTGGGCCTGATGGTCGTACTTCCGTGTCAGAACGTGACTGCTCACAGATTATTGTTTATCCTAGCCGATCAGACTTAAAAGACTCCCGTATTGAAAATGCAGACAACGGTTGGCTTACGTGATGGCAGCAGTTTCATGGAAAAGGGCGTAAGAAAAGCTGGGCCCACCGTGGCCAGTCTGATGCAGACTGTTGTGGTCAAAGCCCTCCCAGCAAACACGTCTGCCCAAAACGCAGAGTTGGTAACACTCATTCGTGCTTTACAGGTGGCAAAGGGCCTCAAAATTATTATCTGTACCGACTCCAAATATGCCTTCCTAGTCCTATATGCCCACGGAGCACCGTGGAAGAAAAGGGATTATAATCAAGCCCTGACTCCCCAAATAGAGGCCTGAAATGATTGCTCTTCTTGGGGTTGTATGCCTACCTAAGGAGGTAGCTGCAATTCTCCTCAAAGGACATCAGAAGGATGAGAACGTAGGATCTGAAGGAAATTATTTGTCAGGCTACGTGGCCAAGAGATGGCACAGAATAAATATTAAGTCTTACGCCGGTCTTAAGTCCAATGAAGTCCATAACTCCAAGCTATTCGGACAGCCCAGGAATAGCCCCGCTGTTCACGTAGCCCAGGAACGAGGATACTCAAAAAATGCACAGGACTGGCTTGTTAATAATCAGGGAAAAAAATCTTTACACCCCCAAAAATAACCAAAGGAAGATAATACAGGGGTTACACCGGGCTACTCATTTGGGTGAAAAGGCCTTGGAACAGATGGGTAACAACACCTTTGAGGGAATTAACCACTCGCACGAAGCGGGCCTGTCAATCATGTGCTACTCGCAGGCAAGCAAACCCAGAGGGTGCAATTCACTCCCCCCGCCCCCTTGAAGGTCAGTTCCCAGGCGGCAGACATATCCTGGAGACTGCTGGCAATTAGATTTTACACACATGCCATGTTGTAAACGATGTAAGTACCTATTGCTTTATGAAGACCCCTTCACTAGATGGATAGAGGCCTTTCCTTGTGGAACAGAAAAGACCACTGAAGTGACAAAAACCTTGCTAAGAGAAATCGTCCCTCGATTTGGACTCCCTCCGTCCTTTGGACTGTCCTTTTAAATTTTTAAAAAATGTTTATTCATCTTTTTCTTTTTTTTTTTAATGTTTATTTATTTTTGAGACAGACAGAGACAGAATGCAAGTGGATTGGGGCAGAGAGAGAGGGAGGCACAGAGTCTGAAGCAGGCTCCAGGCTCCGAGCTGTCAGCACAGAGCCCGACGCGGGGCTCGAGCCCACAATCGTGAGATCATGACCCGAGCTGATGTCGGACGCTCAACCGACTGAGCCACCCAGGCGCCCCAAAATGTTTATTCATTTTTGAGAGAGAGACAGGGCGGGAGCAGGGGAGGGGCAGAGAGAGAGGGAGACACAGAGTCTGAAGCAGGCTGCAGGCTCTGAGCTGTCAGCACAGAGCCTGATGCGAGGCTCAAACTCACAAAGCGCGAGATCATGACCTGAGCTGAAGTCAGACGCTTTACTGAGCCACCCAGGCGTCCCATAACGGACTGTCTTTTATTCCACAAATAGCTCAGCAAATGGCTCAAGCCTTAAAAATTAATTACTATTTTATGTTTGGCCTGGCATTCACAGTCCCCTGAAAAGTTGGCTTCCAGACCCGAATGACCCTTGCTGTCCTCACTGCAGCTCAAGGAGGCCCAGAACCAGATGGCTGGCTCCCAACAGGGCCCAATGGCTGTGCAGCTCTAACCTGTGGCCACGGCTTCCCCCAGGCTGGATAGTACAGGCCACTGTACTCTGGGTTTTGCCTGCCCGGACCCATTATCAAAACCATCACCAACACAGCTAACCCTCCAAATTTAAAACGACAGTGGACACGCTCTGTTTCTAAGGCATGACCACGGAGCATCCAGCTTTGTTCCCTCTCTGGGACTGGAGGATGTTGTTTGGCACGTGGAAGCTCCTAATAAGTACGCAGCCAGAGTCCTAAATGACACAGAGTAGCATTTCCCTAAGAAATACTCAGATAACACAAATGCATAAGGCAGTGTTGCAAAACAGAATGGCGTTAGATGTTTGAACAGTTGCACGAGGTGGAACTCGTACTCTCATAAACGCAGAATGCTGCGTGTACATTCCAGATGGCCACAGGAATATTTTTGGGTTTCTGACTGACATGAACACTCAGATTGGCTCTTTAGACGATCCCTGTCTTTCTTTCAATGATTGGTTAAACTCTTGGACTGGAGAGGATTTTTATCAACTACCAAAAGACTCTTATTTGGGCTTATTTTTAGTTCTATTATTATTCTTATTTATTTTAGAGGGAGAGACAATGAGGGGAGAGGGGCAGATGGAGAGAGAGAATTCCAAGGAGGCTCGATGCTCAGTGTGGAGCCCAACATGGGGCTCCGTCCCATGACCCTGGGATCATGACCTGAGTGGAAATCAAGAGGCGGATGTTCAACTGGCCACCCAGGCACCTGATGAACTTCTTTTTCCTTTTGTTATTCAAATCCTGTTTTGCTGTTTTCTCCCTTGTCTCTCCACCTGGTGCTGAGACCCCTTGGCTGCCATAACTTCAAGCCTACAGATGACCCCTTCCACTCAGGAAGATCCGTACATGCGATCTCCCTTGGATTCAGCTGCCTCTGCCTTCCTTCCAAAAGTCCCTAACCCCCACCCAACTTTAAAGTATATAATCCGTCGTCTGTCACAATCCCAGGGCAGCTCTTTTCTGCCCACGGTTCCTGTCCCCGTGCTTTAATACAACCACTTTCTTGGGGCGCCTCGGGGGGCTCAGTAGGTTAAGCGTCTGACTTTGGCTAAGGTCATGATCTCACGGTTCGTGAGTTCGAGCCCCGTGTCGGGCTCTGTGCTGACAGCTCGGAGCCTGGAGCCCGCTTCCAATTCTGTGTCTCCCCCTCTCTCGGCCCCTCCCATGCTCATGTTCTGTCTCTCAATAATAAATAAACGTTAAAAAAAAAAAAATACAACCACTTTTTTTGCACTGAAGCCATCTCAAGAATTCTTTCTTGGCCGTCAGCTCCGAACCGCAGCATTTTCCACATATCCCAACTAGAAGTCTGGTTTGGATGGGAGTAACAGCTTCACAACTGTGAAGACGCGTTGTCACGGAACAAATGAGAAGGTATTGCAACGTGCGGTGGGAACAGAGACAGACTTTCCAAGCGTCAGCTGAGCATCTCCACGAAAATCGCCCACCGGCATCTTAAATGTCACACATCTCAACACTGAACTTGTCATCCTTCTCTTCCCATCTTTCAGTTCCCTTTCAACGGAAACCTTCGGACCTCTTCCCTGTTCTCTGTGCGGTGAATTGCCAAATCCAGCTGACTCTGATGTGATTTGGTGTGATTCGGGATCCAGGAATGAAGGGTCAAGAGAGAATTCTTGAGATGTTTGTTATGCATTTAAAAAAAAAGAAAAAGAAAGTTTATTAAAGCTTGGGGACAGGGCCCACAAGCAGAAAGGGCTGCTGCCCTGGGATTGTCAGAGCAATTGAGTATATACTTTTAAGGCGGGGGTGGGGGGGGGGGGTACGGGTGTCAGGGATAAAGGGAGTTTCCCAAAAGACCTTCACGTGTTGAAGGTGACTCACAGATCCTGGAGGCCTGGCAAAGCTAAAGCGGTTTCTCTGCTAACAAAGGCCTTAACTTTGAAACCACGTGGAGTTCCTGGGGGAATGTCACGCTCTGCCTGCGTCAGGGATTTGTCCATGGGTTCCCGGCCAGAAGGACATTTGATTCTACCTACGTTTCCTCTGGCCTTTGAGCTCCACATCAGGTTCGAGCTCTATGAGGCAGGCTCCCATGCCCTGCGTGTCTTAGCTTGGACCTCCCTTCCCCCCACCCCCCCCCCCCCAAACAGCCCGAGACCAGGATTTGGGTGCAGGTGACCCGGCGGCAGGAGAGAGGCCCGGGGCAGCGAGGCGGGGGTGGGGGCAGAGCGCGGGGCTGCGGGCCGGGGCGCCGCTGCCGGGGGACGCTCGCGGGGACTGGGCAGCAGGCCGGGTCTGGAGCGGTCTCGGGCACCTGCTCCAGCTCGGTCACCGGAAAAGGCGCAGGCTCCGCCCGGGGGTGTCAGGCCGGCGCTCTGGAGTCGGCCCGGGGCCCCTGCACGTTAGGCAAACACCCCGATGCAGTTAGAGAGGGGCCGGGAGGAGCGCCCGCCCGCGCCCAGAGACCGCCCCGCCAGCCTCCGCCGCGCGCCGCCTTTTCGCTGAGCCCGGAGGGCGTGGGGGCGGCGCGGGGTGATGACGTCAGGGCCGGACGGTGGGCCGGAGGCGGTGCGCGCGCGCGGGCCAGGTCTTGCAAGCGCTCGCCCGCGGACGTGCGCGCGCTCCAGAGGGCATTTATTGGGGGCCCGCTGTGTGCGCTGGACCAGCTGCCGGGAGGGCGAGCGAGATCGAAGGTCGGACTCCGTGGGGCCGCGGGGCGCGCGTGGCAGGGGACGGAGTGCCTGGCCCGAGCTGGGCGGGCGGGGGGGGGGCGGTCATCCTTCTCTTCCCACGACCACTCTGCCCATCTTTCAGTTCCCTTTCAACGGAAACCTTCTAACTTCTTCCTTGTTCTCTATGCGGTGAATTGCCAAATCCAGTTGACTCTGATGTGATTTGATGGGATCCGGGATCCAGGAATGAAGGGTCAAGAAATTCTTGAGATGTTTGTTATGCATTTAAAAAAAAAAGAAAAAGAAAGGTTTATTAAAGCTTGGGGACAGGGCCCCCAAGCAGAAAGGGCTGCTGCCCTGGGATTGTCAGAGCAATTGAGTATATACTTTTAAGGCGGGGGTGGGGGTGGGGGTACGGGTGTCAGGGATAAAGGGAGTTTCCCAAAAGACCTTCATGTGTTGAAGGTGACGCACAGATCCTGGAGGCCTGGCAAAGCTAAAGCGGTTTCTCTGCTAACAAAGGCCTTAACTTTGAAACCACCTGAAGTTCCTGGGTGGGGTCGGCAGGTGCAAAGATCCTGGGACACAGTCCATTCCCGCGGTGGGTTGCTGGGGGCGAGACGGCAAGCGCTGGGGACCCGGCCGCTAAGCGTGCGAGACAGTTTGAGGAGTGTGGACGTTGCCCCCCCCGAGGTCACCACACAGCTGTCCCCTAAAGGGAGGATGATCACATCAGATCCGCATTTTAGAGTCACCTCTTGTGCCCCCCAGAGGAAAACTGAGCGAAGGCGGCTGTTGCTCTTGCAGTGATGCCCTGCCGGGGACTGCTCCAGTGCCCCTGTGAATTGCAGCAGCCTGGATACTAGACAGCAGACCAGCATTTCCGTGTGGTCACCCTGACACACAGAGAGGTGAGGCGACAGGCTGAGTTCACCCAACTCGGAAGCCGGCGCTGACTTGGGCATCTCAACGTCAGGCATTGTGGCTCCGGAATCCTTGGTTGGTAACAGCTGCACAATCTTGCGGTGATGTTGGTGACCACTGGTGGCATGGGGACCTAGGGATCTTACTGGCTGCTTTGGGTCATGGGATTTGAGACCGGGTGCGATACCAGCTGTGGATCTTGGGTGACTTCACGCCAACAAGCTCCAGTCTGCTCATCTGGAAAATTAAGAGTTGGAGAGTTAAGAGTACTGATAATACATGGCATCACCAGCACCGTTGACATCATGTAACTTTTTTTTTAAATTTTTTAATGTTTTATTTATTTTTGAGAGACAGAGGGAGACAGAGTATGACCAGGGGAGGGGCAGAGAGAGAGGGAGACACAGAATCAGAAACAGGCTCCAGGCTCCGAGCTGTCGGCACAGAGCCCGATGCGGGGCTCGAACTCACGCGAGATCACGCGAGATCATGACGTGAGCCGCAGTCGGCCGCTTAACCGACTGAGCCACCCAGGCGCCCCGAGATCATGTAACTTCTTAACACCCACCTGCACCCAGTGGTTGCTCAATGATTGGACAGTATTGTGATCGACTTAATAGTTGCAGAGGGAAATGATTCCATAGCCATTATAGAGGTGCAGTGGAGGGCTTGGTAACCAACTAGGTTTGGGGACAAGCAGAGAAGGGGAGTCCAGCGTGGCTCTCAGGTTTGATAGCTCCGGTAACCCGGGGGAACTGGCAGTGTGGACCTGGGTCTGCGGAAGGAAAGGCTGGGTCAGGGAGCCCTGGGTTTGAACATTCAGAGCTTGCGGAACTCTAGAACGTCAGAGGGGAGGGATGTCCAGGAAACTGCCAAATGAGTGTGGGGGTCTCGTTTCAGGTCTGTGAAGCCTCCTCCGTGCATCAGGGACAATCTCAGCAGGTATTGCAGAGTGAGAGTATAGCCGAGGCTGGGAGTCTGCAAGGAGCCAGAGGGGAGCAGGAAGGGACAGCGGTGTGGTGTCCTGGACCGCAGGGAGGGAGCACGAGGAGACAGGGATGCAGCCTGGACAGGGGGGTCGGGAAAGACCCAAGTTCCCCTTGGACTTTATAGCTTGTATTTTTGTGCACTTGGATTCTGCCACAGCTGTGCCTTACTTTCTTTTTGTTTTTAAATTTTTTTTTTTTAAACATTCATTTTTGAGAGAGAGAGAGAGAGAGAAACAGCATGAGCGGAGCAGGGGCGGAGAGAGAGGGCAACGCAGAATCCGAAGCAGGCTCCAGGCTCCGAGCCGTCAGCACAGACCCCGATGCGGGGCTCAAACTCAGGAAGGGCGAGATCATGACCTGAGCCGAAGTCGGGACGCTTAACCGACTGAGCCACCCAGGCGCCCTCGGTGCCTTACTTTCCAAAACAGTCTTGCTTTGTGGAGATCTAACTCAGCATGCAATCCGTCCATCTCAACTGTACAATTCAGTGCTGTATTTGCAGAGTTGTGCAACCATCACCCCTACGTAATTCCAGGATGTTTCTTCACTCCAAAAGAACCTTGGCCCCGTTAGGAGTCCCTTCCAGGCTCCTGGCAGCTGCCGATCCACTTTCTGTCTCTACGTACGTACCTGTGCTGAACGTGAACAGTTTGCATCAGTAGTCACGGCACGGATGACCTCCTGTGTGTGCCCTCTTTCCCTTAACATAACATCGCCCACGTTCATTAGTTCATCGTATTGTAGCAAAGAGCATTTCATCCTCTGGGAAGAAGACATTGTGTTTATCCATCCGTCAGTTGATGGATGTAGGAGTTGTTTCCTCTTTTGGGGGTATTATAAAAATGCTGTGAGCCTTCCGGCACACAGATTTGTGCGGATGTTTCATTTCTCTTGGGCGTATCCCTGGGAGCGGAGTTGCCGGGTCACATGGTGACCGTATATTTAAACTTTTGAAGGAGGTGGACGGGCTCTAATTTCTGCACGTCCTCATCCGTCCTTGTCATTTATCCCGTTGATCGTGGCCATCGTGGTGGCTATGATGTGCTGTCTTACTATGGTTCAGTTTGCCCTTCTCTGATGGGTCATGATATTGAGCGTCTTTCCATGTGCTCGTCGGCCATTGTAGTCTTTGGAGAAACTCTCTTTGAGGCCTTTCAGTTGGGTTATTTGTCTTCATCGCTAAGAGTCTTCGTACAGTCTGGGTACAAGTCCCTCACCAATACGTGATTTGCAAATAACTTCCATTCTCTGGTTTGTCTTTTCACTTACTCGTCGGCAGCCTTTGCAGCAGAAGATTTTATTTTTGTTTTTTGATGAAGTTTAAGTTAGCTACTTCTATAGCTTGTGCAAGAAGGCTTTGGCTCACCTCAGATTGTAAAGATTTACTCCTACATTTTCTTCTTAGAGGTTTTCGTGTTAACTTGTACATCTAAGTCTGTGTCCCTTCTGAGTTCAGTGGTGTGTGTGTGTGTGTGTGTGTGAGAGAGAGAGAGAGTTGGCCCTCATTCCTTTGCACGTGGACATTGGGGTGCTGGCACCGTTTGAGAAAAGACTGTTCCTTCCCCATGACGTTGTCTTGGCGTCCTTGTCCCAAAGCAGTTGACCCTACATTTCAGGGTTTACTTCCAGACTCTCAGTTCTGTTCTGTCCGTCTACACACATGTGACTTTCTGCCGACGCCGTGATGTTTTCATCACTGTCACTTCTCAGCAAGTCTTGGAATCAGGCAGAATGGATTCTCCAACTTTGCTCTTTTTCCAGACGGTTTTGTCTATCCCGGGTTCCTTAAATTTCCACATGGATCTTAGGATCAGCTTTTCAATTCCCGGAGAACAAAGCCAGTTGGGCTTTTGACTGGGGCCACAGGGGCTCTGCAGATCACTTGGGGAGTGTCGGCTTTGCGACGACATCAAGCCCTCTGACTCATGAATGAGGGGGGTGCCTTTCCGTTTATTCAGGTCTCAGGTTTCTTTCAAAAATGCTTTACACTTTTTTTTATTGAATTTATTGTTTTTGACGCTGTTGTAAGTTGACTTTTTTTCTTAATTGCATTTTGGAGTTATCGCTGGTATATGGAAATACAGTTGATTTTGTAGCCTGTAAACTGAGCGAACTAATTTGTTCTAATGGTTTTTTAGTGGGCTCCTTAGGATTTTCTATATACAAAATCATGTCATCTGCAGATAAGAGAGAGGTTTCTGATTAGCATGCTTTTGATTTCATTGTCTTGCGTAACTGCGGTGGCTAGAATGCCCAGCACTATGTTGGTTAGGAGAGGCGGAGCGGACATCCTCGTCTTGGTCCCGATGTTCAGAGAAAGGCGATGAATCCTTACTGAAGTGTGAGGGTAGCTGTGGGTATTTGTAGACACCTTTTACCAGGTGGGGGGAGTTTCCTCCTGTTTCCACTTTGTTGAGAATTTCTCACGAAAGGGTGCGCGATTTTGTCAGATGCTTTTCCGGCACACGTTGGCACAATCGTGAATGTCTGTCCTTTATTCTGCTGGCGTGGTGTCTTACCCTGATTGGCTTTCACATGTTGACCTGGCCTTAATTTCCTGCGGCACGACTCCCTTGTCTCCTGCTGGCTTCGTGGGTCACCCTGTTCCTGTCTTTTGGAAAACACTGTGGACACGGCATTTTTCTTTAAATGTTTGCTACAATTCACAATTGAAGCCCTGTGGCTTTTCTTTGTGGGCAGTCTATTGATTTTTTTTTTCACATTTATTTATTTTTGAGAGACAGAGCACAAGTGGGGGAGGGGCAGAGAGAGAGGGAGACGCAGAAGCTGAAGCAGGCTCCGGGCTCTGAGCCATCAGCACAGAGCCTGATGTGGGGCTTGAACTTATGAGCCACGAGATCATGACCCGAACCAAAGTCGAACACTCAACCAACTGAGCTACCCAGGCACCCCTCCCTTTTGAAAAATTTTTTTTTAATGTTTATTTATTTTTGACAGCACGAGCTGGGGAAGGGCAGAGAGAGAGAGAGGGAGAGAGGGAGACACGGAACCCGAAGCGGGCTCCAGGCTCTGAGCTGTCAGCACAGAGCCCGACGCGGAGCTCGAACCCACGAACCGGGAGATCATGACCTGAGCCCAAGTCGGACGCTCAACCGACTGAGCCACCGGGTGCCCCAGAATCATTGTTGTTTCCTTAGGCTCGGTAGTAATGTCCCCTTTTGGATTGGCTCAACCTAGCTAAAAGTTTGTCAATTCTGTCAGTCTTTCCGGAGAACCAGCCTTTTGTCGGTTTTCTCTGTTGCTCTCCTCTTTTCTGTTCTGGTGATTCACCGTCTTCACCGTCTAACGTCTGCTTGCGTTTGGTTTAGTTTGTGCTGATGCTTCTCCATCACAAGGTGGCGCCTGTGGAGGGGGACTCGGGCTTGGGAGCTGCCCTTCTGCAGCCCCGGGAGCCCCAGAAAGTGCCGGCTGAGCTTCAGGTTCTCCATCCCTCAGCAGGGACGTGAACGTGGGCTCGCGCTTTGGGGGAGGGTTCCAGAAGAGACGGTCCACAGAGGGCACGGTCCCCGACAGCCACGCGGGCGCTCAGAAGGCCCCGTCCCACTTTGCCCCTCTCACGTGGAAACAAACACACGAGGTTGTTTCATCAAGAGATTTGTTTCATCAAGTTCCCGTTTGCTTCTGGGCAAAATTGAGCAACTCGGAACCCAGCGTCCTAGATGGCGTCCACCGGGGCGGGGGAGGGGGCGGGGGTGTCCACGCCCGGGACTCCACTCTCCCGCCGCTCCTCGAATCCAGTGGGAATCCACGGCGGGAAAGGAGCAGTCCTCTGAGAAGACCCGGGAGGATTGTTTGGTCAGGAGGGCTGGGCTGCAAGGTGCCCGCTTCGTGGGTGGGAAGCCACATGTGTGTCCGTCGGGAGAGTTCAGGGCAAAAGGCTGTGTTCAAAGGCTCTCTGGCAGGTGTCCCGTGCCCTGGCGGGCCGTCCTGTGCGGCCAGAGTGGACTGGCCGGTGTTGGCCGGACTCCAGAGGGCGGCCTCCCGGACCGCGGGGTCGATGGCCTTCGGGGGTGGGTCCGGTGGCCCCGAGAGGGCGAGGCGTCCTCTGGCCTCAGCTGCCCGGGGCTGCCTCCTGACCTTCTCTCTGGGGAAGGGGGGCACGAGGTCTCGGGCGGTGACCGTCTCTTGCCGGCCCTTCCGAGTCCGTCTGTGTCTGTCCCGCCTGTCGCGCCGCTGCGGGCGGCCGAGCGGGCACCGCGGCCGACTCCGGTGTCCGCGTCTCCCACAGGCTGACGCGGTGCGATGGCGGCCCCGTCGGAAGGCGACGCTGCCTCCCTGCTGCCGGACCTGCCCGGGGGACCCCTGCAGGCCTACCGCGCCCGCGCCTCCTTCTGCTGGAAGGAGCTGGCGCTGTTCCTGGAAGGCGAGGACATGCTGCGCCTGAAGGTGAGGCTCTGGGCAGCATGCCGGGCATCTGGCTCGCGGGCACAGGGGGCCCTGCGGCCCCTAAGGACCCTAAACACCCTAGCTGGCCCCCGGCCTGGCCCGTGTCCTCGGAGGCCCCCCCCCCCCACCCCGGGCGAACACAGGTTGGTTAAGCTTCTGAGGCCTCAGGTCCCCGTGCCCGCGGCCGGAGGGGCCTTCGTCCGCCCCGGGGTTGCAGGGGTCGCCCGTGTCCCGCGGCACCAGTGGCCTCTGGAAGAGCTGGAGCGAGAGCGCGGCGCGCGGCCATCCTTCGCCTTCGAGCCGGCCGTTCCCGTCTCCCGCGTTTCCAGAAGAGCATCTTCTCGGCCCTGGAGGACGACCCCCTGTTCGCCCGCTCCCGCGGCCACGAGCTCTCCCTGGAGAAGCACCGAGAGCTGACCTTCCTCCGCTGCAAGCGGGTCTTGGGGCGCGCCCTCCTCCGCGTGGAGGACATGGTGCGGAACCCGCTGTCCGTGCTGACGCTGATCACCTGCCTGGGCACGTACGACTGGTCCCTGGCTCAGAAGTTCCTGCTGCACTTGCTGGTGAGTGGGCGGCGAGGAGGCCAAGGGGATCGAGCCCTTCACGCCCCACGTGAGGCGGGGGAGGGCGCCGTCCGGGGCCGGCGGGAGGAGGAGGTGCAAGAGAGGGTCCTCAGCGCACGAGAGGCAGACGCTGCCCGCGGGGAGTGGCGGCGGCTGGTGTTTGCTCGCTCGTAGGGTTTCGTGGGGTGTGTGTGTCTGGGGGAGGTTTCTTTAAGAGATCACTTTCTTGGGGCTTGAACTCGCGACGCTGAGACCGAGAGTCACGTGCTGTTTGTACCCATGGAGCCAGCCAGCCGTTGCTCTCTTAAGAGATTTCTAGAAAATAATATAGGAGGGGCGCCTGGGGGGCTCAGTCAGTTGAGTGTCCGACTTCGGCTCAGGTCATGATCTCACAGTCTGTGAGTTCGAGCCCCGCGTCGGGCTCTGTGCTGACAGCTCGGAGCCTGGAGCCTGCTTCGGATTCTGTGTCTCCCTCTCTCTCTGCCCCTCCCCCTGCTGACACTCTGTCTCTGTCTCTGTCTCTCTCTCTCTCTCAAAAATAAAAAAATAATATAGGAAACAAAACCAGAGATTAGAATGTGTGGGCAGATCTTGTGATGTTTGAGGGAGAAGTCCAGCTTCTTCCAGCTGTGTGTGCAAATTTGCATACGTGAGTCCTCGACGGGAGTGCCATGCAGTGAAAACCCCAGAAGAGAAGGAGCTTTGGGGGACTCTTTTGCTTTTATGCCAAAAAAACTTAAAAGAACCCCCCCCCAAAAGCCAAAAACAAGAAGGGAAGGGAAAGCAGGTCTGGGGAGACGCCAGCGCCCCCGTCGGCACACGGGTGGAGGTGGGGAGGTGTGTGCGGCTGGGTGGGACGTGTGGCCCGTGTGCACCCTTTTCCCTCCTCTCCCCTGTCCCCTGCCGTCTCCCCCTGTCCGCGGCCCCTGGGGACCTCCTGAAGGCATCTGAAGTGTGAAGTGCTTCTGCTGAGCGTACCAGACACGGATTCCATCCCCCCCCCCCCCCCCCCCCCGCTTCCCTGCCACGAGTGTCAAAGCGCGTGTGGCTCCTGAGGCCCCGGGACCTCAGGACTCCTTGACGGCCACCGGTTTCTCTGATGATTCTATATTTTCAGGTTTTTGGATTCGCAATTTACAAGTCTGGTTCCGAAAGACATTTAGAATACCTTCCCAAGATCCTCAGCATGGAGGTGAGCTCAGAGTCCCGGCAGACCGTGAGCCCGTGGTCCCCAGATGTCTCTGCAAAGGGCCGCGTGCCAGAGGAGGTTCCGGGGGGCCGTGTGTGCCGAAACCCCAGCACCCGGTGCATTTAGCTTGTTGCCGTCGAAGCGAGGCCTTCCCTTTCCTTCCACGGCCCTGGCAAGGCGGCTGTCACCTCACCTACCCCGCCGTCCTCACAGGCTGGGGGACGTGGTGTCCCTAACACCCTGGTGGGTCAGGCGGGGGAGTGGGGATTTAGCGCTTTGACCTGGGGTTTTGTCCTTCAAGGAAGGACAGCAGCGGGTCCCTCCTGGAACCTTTCTTGCCTTACATTGTTTTGTGCTCCCGCGTTAGATTTTTGGATGTTTTGCTGTGACTGAAGTAAGTCACGGGAGTAACGCCAAGGCCATCAGAACGACCGCTCACTACGACCCCGCCACGGAGGTAGGTGTTACGTGCGCGTCGCGTGTGATGCAGTGTCCTTACGCCCAGAAACCCGTCTTTAGACCCGTGTGCTTCTACCGTGCACACGGAGACCCCTCACCCGGGAGGGTGGCGGCTCCTGGGGGGAGAGGTTCCTTTCTTTGTTCACCTGCCTGCTGGGGTTTGGACGCGGCCCGGATCGTTTACAAAACCAACAGCGTGAAGAAGACTCTCCCCGGCGCTGGTCTTTGCTGGCTGCCCCTGCCCCCTGTGTGTGCCAGGCTCCGCCGGCCGGGGCCTGCCTCGTCCACTCCTGCCCCCGTGTCTGGCCCCTCCGGCCCCACCGCCCTCCTGCATCCCGTGGCCCGCGTGCAGACGTGTGTGGCGTTTGCGCCGTTGGCCGCTGCCTCCCGTGTCCGCATCTCCGTCTAGCACGTCCCTGTGCAGGTGTCGGTCGCAGCACGGTGCGGTCGCGGGCTTTGTCCTCGCTCTCGGGGAGACACGTGTCCGCAAATGGGGTCGTGATTTATCGGGTGGCTGGTGGCGCAGAGGGAAGGGAGGGCAGGGAGAGGATGGGGCGCACGGGTCGGGAAGCTTCCGCCCGTGGCCTCCGTGCTGTGCCGCTCCCACCCCCCGGCCCCTCTCCCACCGCCGGGTCAGTCTCGTCCGCTCCTCCGAGGACCGCGGTCCCCGCTGCTTGTTCTGCACCTGCCCCAGTGTTCCAGGAGCCCTTCGCCTGCCCCTTGTCGGTAGTGTGGTTTGCAAGAGTCCGTGTAACGGAAAGTAAAGCCCTGTGCTTGTGTATTTGCTTCTCATTCCTTCCTTCATGCGTTCAGTGATGTGGGCTCCGTGCACACTGTGTGCTGAGGGGCTGTGTGCCAGCAGAGCAGAGCCATGAAGCCGAGGGGGGCTGAGGCGGGGTAGGGCAGGGCCAAGGGGAAGGCGGTCGTGGTGCAGTGCCCGTGGTCCCGTGTGCCGGAGAACGGCGGGCAGAGAGCCGTCAGCGACAGCCCTCTTGGGTTTTCTATTGGCCTTTCAGCCACCAGGTACCTCTATCCGAACCCAGGTTTTGCTGGCCCGGCCCCGTCTCTTTTCTCTGCCCCCTGGTGCCGAGGGCTCTCCGTGCTAAGTGGGGAGGCGGAGAGGGCAGATCCCACGTGGCCTGGGGGCCTGGGCGAAGCCTGGCCGTCCATGGGGCGGCCTGCTTCTGACCTGCTTCCTCTCGGCACCCGTACTTCAGTGAGCGTGACGTCGCAGCGGGGGAGATCGGGAGCCCGAAGTCCTCTGTGGGCCGCTGGTCGGGCACCTGCTACGTGCCGGGCACTGCTTTCAGGGACCGGGCAGCTAGCGGTGAACGTGACACGTGAATCTTTGCTCTGGGGGATCCCTCGTGCCGGAGCAGAGACACGGACGGACAGCCGGAAGAAGTTAGGTGTGCCAGGGGGCCATGGAGACCTGGAGGGGACGGTGGCGGTACGCCACATGCAGGGAGGACGCCTGCAGAGGGGGGAGCAGAGGGGGGACTCCAGTCCCCCATCCCCCCGCTTTTCTTCAGCGGGGCGTCAACATCTGCGAGGTAGTCACACGGTGCGCTTGGAGGCCGTGACCCCGTGCACACCGCTGGGCGGCACGAGGGGGTTCCCCGTGTGCCCTTCACAGCTTCCCACCTGCGGGGAGAAGGACACCCGCGGGGTCTGCCCGCAGTGGCCTGCAGGTTACAGGGGAGGCAGCTCGCCGTCGGACTCTGGCTTTGTCCAGCTGTCAAGCCCCCCGCCCAACCCTGGAATCGCTCACAGGCTCCCCTACCCCACCCGACTCATGGACCCTCCCGGCCCCCAGCCAGGGCCCCCGCCCCGTGTCTCCCCTGCTCGTCTCCTGCCTTGCTGAATACCCGGCGAGCCTCCCGGCCCCTCCCGTGACCCCCGGCTTCACTCACCCTGATGTCTTGAGGTGCCTTGTGCTCCTGGGCACGTGGCCCTCATGGAGCTCGTAGGCGGGGGGAGACCGTGGGAAAAGAAGGTCTGTCGCTGGTCAGAGCCCAGGGAGGGGTCAGGGAGGAGCGCACAGAGGAGGGGCCGCGGAAGACGAGCGTCGCGGTGACCGCTCCCCGGGCACCGGCCGGCTTCCGGAGAAGTTGGCGTATGTTTCACCGTCCGACCCCGGAGTGGTTTTCCGTACCGGTGTCTTCGTTAAGTCACAACACCCAGGGATCCGCTCCGTGTACGGGTCCCCCCTCGTGCCACACGGGAGCTAAAGCGTTCGCTCGGTTCTGCTCTTCTTCGGGGACTTTGAGCAGAGAACGTGGGATTCTGCACGTGTTTGGCGTGTTCGTTGGAACTTGGACTACGGCTCTAACCTTCTTTTTCCCCTCGCGCAGGAGTTCATCCTACATTCCCCGGACTTCGAGGCCGCCAAATTCTGGGTCGGCAACATGGGCAAGACGGCCACCCACGCCGTGGTGTTTGCCCAGCTGTACACGCCCGGGGGCCGCTGCCACGGCCTGCACTCCTTCTTGGTGCAGGTGAGGGGGCTCTCGGCGGGGAGGTCTCACCCACGGGCGCTTGGCTTCACCGGCAGGCGCCTTCATCGCAGCTGGGGCGGGGGCGCCCCTGGCTTCCAGTGAGCACACCGCAAGGACGCGGTGGACGCCCTGTAACGCACAGGACGGCCCGCCCACCCCCAAGAGGCAATTATCCGGCCCCCGATGGCGGTGGGCCGGGCTTGGTCAACCCTGGTCTAGACCTGAGGTCGTCTGAGGCAGAGTCGTCCTGTTCCTCCCGTGGCCACGTCGCCATCTTTCCAGACACTCTTCGCAAACCTGGGCTTCCCGGCCCCGCCTTCCTGCGGTTCTGACCCAGCACGTCCGATGTGGGCTCCCGTGCCGACGTAAAGTCTGACTCCGGGGCCTTGACGTCTCCTGTTCCCGGGCCACACGCAGCAGCTACTGCCACGGGGGCGCCTGGGACCGATGACCAGGCCTGGGCTTCCTGCCTCCCTGGTGGGGCCTGTCTCCCGACCGCCCGGGGCGGCTGCGGTGTCCCTGAACCCGGAGCTTCCGGAAGCTCCTCCGGGCCTTCCTGTCCCGGCCACCTGGATCCTGACCGAAGCCCCGCTGCCCTGCACCCCAACCCCACTCTGGCATTCTTGTTAAGACCTTCCGGGTGAGGGGCCTCTCGGAAGAGAAGAAAGTAAGCCGCGTCCCTTTGTCCTCATTGAGGTGAAATTCAAGTAATACGAAGTGAACCGAAATTCAGGGGCCTTTGGTGCCTTCCCAGTGTCGGGCATCTGCACCCGTGTCTAGTCCTAAAGCGTTTCCGTCTCCGGGAGGGCGCCCCGCACCCTTCCTCGCCCCCCCCCCCCCCCCCGCCCCCGGCAACCGCTCGCCTGCTCTCTGCCTCCACGGATTCGCCTGCACTGGACGTTCCACACGCAAGGAACCCTCCAACGTGAACCTCTGTGCCTCAGCCTGTTTTCTGAAGGCCATCGACGTTGTCAGAACGTGCTCAGTATGTGTTAGAACTTCCGTGCTTTTTAAGGGGGGCGATAAGCCTTCGTGTGGATGGACCGCCGTTCGTGCACCTGGTTGCTGATGGGCATTCTGGCTGTTTCCACCTTGTTTCTGTCGTGAACGTTCACGAGCACCTGTCTGTCTGACCACGTGTTCTCCGTTCTCGGGGGTCCACACCCAGGAGCGCAAGTGCCGGGTCCTGGGGTGATTCCGTGTTTAACTGTTGGAGGAACTGCTGTACTGCTTTCCACGGTTCTGCCAATTTATACTCCCATCGGTAGTGCGTGAGGGTTCAGATTTTCTCATATCCTCGCCAATACGTATCTTCCTTTTTTTCTTAAATACGCACACAAGTGGGCATGGTAGTATTTGTTTTTGTTTTTTAACATTTATTTATTTTGGAGAGAGACAGAGACAGGATGAGAGTGCGTTAGGGGCAGAGAGAGAGGGAGACGCAGAATCTGAAGCAGGCTCCGAGCTGTCAGCACAGAGCCCGACGCGGGGCTTGAGCTCACGAGCGGTGAGATCATGACCTGAGCTGAAGTCGGACGCTCAACCGACTGAGCCACCCAGGCGCCCCTGTTGTGCTTTTGATGTGCATTTCCTTTTCCTTTTTTTCTTTTTGGAGAGTGCGCACAGGGGAGAGGGGCAGAGGGAGAGAGAGAATCCCAAGCGAGCTCCACACTCAGCACGGAGCCCGACGGGGGCGGGGGGCGGGGGGAGGGGAGGCTCGATCCCACGACCCTGGGGTCATGACCTGAACTGCAGTCAGGAGTCAGACGGTCCACCGACTGAGCCACCCAGGCGCCTCTGGATTCCCATTTTCTTCATGACCAGTAATGCTGAACATCTTTTCGTGTGCCAGTTGGCCACGTGTATATTTTCTTTGCAGAAATGTCTGTTCAAGTCCCTTGCCCTGTGGAAATAAGCCAAGACCTCCCTTATGGGAAAGGCAAAGGTTGTGTGCTGCCTGGAGGGGGAGGTTTGGCCACTGTCCCTTGGGAGGTTGGGGCAGTGACTGCGTCTGGCCGGGGGAGTGGGCTTGGTTTTCTCAGGCTGGTCCCGGGCTGGCAGCAGGACAAGAGGAGAAGCTGTTAGCATCCTGCCAAGCTAAGTGACCCCATCTCTAACCGACCGTCACAGGCGTCTTGCTTGGCCGCCTGCACTGTTTGCTGTGGGTTATGGGTCAGAGCTCCAGTGTCACTGGTCGGGAGGCCGTCCATCGGTGCCATACATTCAGTCTCTTTCAGTCTCTTTTCTTTTCTTTTTTTGAGTTTGTTTATTTTGAGAGAGAGAGAGAGAATGTGAGTGCGTGCAGGCAGGAGAGGAGCAGAGAGAGAGGATCCCAGGCAGGCTCTGCACCGTCAGCACCGAGCCCGGGGATCGTGACCCGAGCCGAAATCGGGAGTCGGATGCTCCACTGGCTGAGCCCCCCAGGTGCCCTCGGTGCATTTCTGAAGTGGGCGGTTTGTCTCTGTTGTTGGGGTCGGAGAGCTCTCCGCACGTCCCGGAGGCCGACCCCTTATCCGGTAGGTGGTTGTCTCCCGTTCCGTAGGTCGTCGTCCCATTTTCTTGTTCGTGTCCTTGGAGGCGCAAAGGGTTTTAATTCCAGCCCCTTTTTCCCTTGTTGCTCGTGTCCTTATTTTCCAATTCACATCGGAGCCACTGCAGACCAGGTTCACCTCAGGCCGCCCCCTGCTGTTTCTGGGTGTGTGTGTTTGTACCCGACGTGAACTTCTAGGGGGAAACTGGCTAGCTTTCGGCCCTGTTCAGTCTTTCTGTGCCGTGGTCGAGAGCGCCGTGGTGTTTTAGACTCTTTACGCACCGTGCTCTAGGGACTCAGCAGGGCTGTGTCGTGCCTCCATCCAGGGGAGCATTTCTGAGGCCGAGTGTGCGTCAGGCCGGGGCTCGCGGGGGGTGGGGCGGGGCGGGGGGGCGCTTCCCTGTCCCCGTGGAGGGAGAGAGCCTGAAAGGAGTGATCACAAGACTCTTCTAGGGTTGTGACGCACCTCACAGGTCGCCGCCGACGCGGCGCGATTTGTCGCAGGTTGGTTCTATACCAGGCGGGGAGCCTTCGCAGATTGTGGCAATGCGATACGGAAATCCACGCGATGAGGTTTATTCGAGGAGTTTGACATTAACGCGTTCTGCCGTGGACTCAAGTCCGCCTCCTTTCCTTCACTGGGAGGTCAGCGCGGTATTTGGGGCCACCGCACCATCGTAGATTTCCCCGTGAACCGGAACCCACCCTGGCGGTATTTTTCTGTGCGATGACCCGAAACGCACCGGCTTGTTTTCTTTTAGTGCCTCTTCTCTCCATGTGCGCTTTCTTACCAGCGATTTTCTATTTTAAAATGTTATAAAAGGGTAGCGTCTGAACTGTCACTGGGTCTTACCGAAGAGTCGGAAGGGGGAAGAGCGTTTGCGTTGGGGGTTCAGCCTTCGTTGTCCCCAAAATACCGTTATCGTGATGACCAGTGTAGGCAGAAGAGTGTTCCTCTAAAATAAAAGTTCCCAATAGTGCAGGCTCAGTATTCCCGCTCCCAGATGCTGTTGACCTTCGGGCTGGGTGATCCTCTTGGGGTGGGGCCGACCCGTGCGCTGGATGCCTGGGGCGCCCTCTGGGAGGGACAGCCGGCCGGCCTCAGGCGCCCTCGTCCCCGGCGGTCGGGGGGAGGGTGCCGGCTCACAGCGGGTGCGGAATCGCCCCCGTGAAGGTGTTCAGGGGGGACGCTCCGTGTCCCTGCACGGAGCTCGCACAGTGAGAACTGTCGGCTCGCCGCACCTGTACTTAGGGAAGCGTGTTTACCGGTCGCCCAAAGCCAATCTGGGGGTGGTTCTCCCCCCGCACGTAGGTGCACGGCCATCTTGTCATTCGCTACAGCCCGGCGCCAGCCCGGTGGCCGACTTGAACGTGACATGGGTGTTCCGGACGGCCTCCAGGCTGCGAGGACTCCTCAGCTGCTGGCCCGGCACCGTTGTAGCCAAATGGCACGAACCGGGGCCTTAAAACAGCAGGCGGTTACGGTCCGGGAGGCCGGCAGTCTGAGATCCGTGTCGAACCCCCCACCCCCCGCCAGGTTCTAGGGGACATCTTGTTCCTGCCTCGTCCCAGCCCCTGGTGGCCGCACCCTCTTCTCCCCACGTCCTCCCCTCCTCTGTCTCTTACAGGACACTTGTCATTGGACTTGGGGCCCAGCTGGGTCATCCGGGACCCCCTCGTCTCCAGATCCTTCACTTAATTAGAGTCGCAAAGATCCCAGACGAGGTCACGTTTCTGAAGGGCACCACTTACCCCCTGCAGATACACGAAGGGAGCCCACGGCTTAGTCACCGGGGTTTTGTAACGTCTTCTTGAGATTTTTGTGTGGTCCTAACAGCTGCCGTTTGCGGCTTTCTGTGTCTCGTACAGATCCGGAACCCCAAGACCCTTCTTCCCATGCCGGGGGTGATGGTTGGCGACATAGGGAAGAAGCTTGGGCTGAACGGCATCGACAACGGGTGAGTGTGTGCCCGGCCCCGATGGCCGCGGTCTCCTCTGCAGGGTCATTAACCTGAGGGTGCTTGCTCGGCTCTCTGGTGCCTGCTGATTCCAGCTTGGGAGCCCCCAGGACCCTCAGTGCTGTCCTCACCCTCCCGGCCGCCTGTGGGGCCAGGAAAGCGTGCTGGGACGCACACGTCACCTGTCACTTGAGAGCTGTGTCACATACACACCCTGTGTCACACCCTCTCTCACATGCACACAGATCGTGTCCAATGCACCCTGTGTCCCACGTACCCCGTGTCATATACACATCGTGCTGCACACACTCTGGGGTCACACAGCCCCTGTCACGCCCACACCCGCGGGCTGGCCACCATCTGTTTCTGGAACAGATTTTGTGGTCCGCACATGCCCAGACGAGAGTGTGTGAGATTGTGCTTTCGGTCGAACTCCAGCAAATTCTTGCACAAGTAGAAATGTGGCTCAGCCTTGTTCCAGCTCCTGTGGCACGACAGGGGAAGATTTTCCACTCCTTAAAAAGGGCGCTTGGAGTTTTCAGTCGTGCTCGAAGAAGCATTCCTCAGCTTTCAAGCAAGAAGCTGGAGCTCTCTGGGGGTGCTGGCGCCCAGTCTGCTCTTAAAAGGTGGATGGCTGCCCTCACTGCCCTGGGGGGGGCCCCGTCTGGGCCTCGTCTGGGCCCCCCGCGGCCTCCACCACGCCCGGTCGGAGCCACCCCACGAGGCCCGGACAAGGCGGCCGATCCCGGCAGGGCCTCAGAGTCTCCCAGCGGGGCCCGTCTGCCGCTCCCCTTCGTCTCGTGCTCGGGAGGGCGGCCCGCGGAGGTTGGAGGTCCCCAGGGGCCGAGCATCCCTCACCTGCAGATCCCCTGGGCGCCTCCTAAGGAATTTGGGAGGGGGCCCCTCCCGCCCGCCCTGCGCACAGCCCCGGGGGTCCTGGAAGGCCGGCCTGGACGCGGGGAGTGGCGTAGAGATCAGCGGCACCCAGGGGACAGCGCGTCACCTGCTGTCGGCCCGCCTCGTGGCTCTCTCAGCATCCGCCAGGTGCCAGGCCCGATGGCCCCGTCATAAGAGGGTGAATCGGACCCACAGAAACTGGCACCGAGAAGTAGGTGGCTGAGCAAGGACGTGGACAGCAGGCAGTCACTGCAGAGTGGGGCCGCCCTGCAGTGGTGCAGGGAGAGGGCCGGTACCCCCTGCAGGGGGGGTGAGAGGAGAGTCCTGATGGGCCTCTGGAGGGGGTGGCGGGCTCTGAGGGCTGCCTGCGCGGGGACCACGGGAGAGCCTGGCCTGTTTGAGGGTCACGGCGGGTGCCCCCCGGCTCTCGGCAGGGCCCCTGTCTGAGGGCTCCCCACATCTCTCTGAGGGGCTGGGGGCTTGAAGGGACTTGTGCGGGGCGTCCCCGTTCCGGTCAGCAGTTTGGAAAGGCCCGTGCTCCCGCGTGCAGGACAGACTGAGGACGTGGCCCGGCAGAGAGCCCAGCGGTGGTTGTGTCAGTGAGCCAGGCCGGAGGGGGTGGGCGCTAGACGAAGACGGACGGAGGGAGGGGGTGGCCAGGACCCTGCTTGGGCGGAACTGGCACCCTGCTCCCCTCTGGCTCGATGACGCCATGCTTTAAACCGCCGTCTCCCGTGGGTGAGCCAGAGAGCGTTCTGGATGGCACTCAAAGTGCTCTTGGTCATGAGATCGGTCGCCGTGGGAGCTCTCGGTATTCACAAGGTGGTTTGGGGTTTTTGTTCGGGTTATGGAACATCCAGTCCTCTGCCTGACCTTGTCCCTTAGACAAGGGAATAGGCTTTCCCAACCTGACAGCAATAAAAAATAGCTTCCCTAAGTGACGTGGGAGTGAGTTGGCTCTTCTCAGCGTTTCGGAAGAAACGGATTTGTTTGCTTTTGGATCACTGATACGGTAACGGTGTTCGTTTGTGTCACACGAGAGTTCAAAACCTTAGTTTGTTCATTTTTCACATCGTATCGTGGATTCTGGTATGAAATTGAAGGGTGAGAACCTGAAAAAAGTCAGTCGTCTCCTTTTTTCTTGACCGACCAGCTTTGTCCCAGCAGCGTCAGGAACCTGGCTCATGATTCCCAGTATGTGGCCATTGTTTTGGCCCAGAGCCCCGCCTCACGCACACCACATTTTTTCATTTAACCTTTTTAAAAAAACATTTTCTTGGGGCGCCTGGGTGGCTCAGTCGGTTAAGCGGCCGACTTCGGCTCAGGTCGTGATCTCACAATTCGTGAGTTCGAGCCCCACGTCAGGCTCTGTGCTGACAGCTCGGAGCCTGAAGCCTGTTTCAGATTCTGTGTTTCCCTCTCTCTGACCCTCCCCCATTCATGCTCTGTCTCTCTCTGTCTCAAAAATAAATAAACATTAAAAAAATTTAAAAAGAAAAAAAAGAAAAAAAACCATTTTCTTTTAATGTTTATTTACTTTTGAGACAGAGACAGTGAGAGCAGGAGAGGGGCAGAGAGAGATGGAGACAGGATCCAAAGCAGGCTCCAGGCTCTGAGCCGTCAGCACAGAGCCCGACTCGGGGCTCGAACTGTGAGATTGTGACCCGAGCTGAAGTCAGACACTTAAGCGACTGAGCCACCCATGCAGCCTCTATTGAAGCTTTTTAGCTAGAAAAACTCGTTGAAATTTCCTGTCTCTGTTATCTTCTCCCATTTTCTTTTTCTTTGGGGGATTGGCACCCTTTTGGCTTTCCTTTGCCCTTACTTGACTGGGTTTCTGGAAGGAGAGGAGACTGATGCCAGGGCCAGAGCCCCGTGTCACCAGAAGTCCTGCCATATCTCCCCACAGATTTGCCATGTTCCACAAGGTGAGAATTCCTCGCCGAGCCCTCCTGAACCAGACTGGAGACGTCACCCCCGAGGGTACCTACGTCACCCCCTTTAAGGTACAGGTGTCTCCAGGTGGGGAAGCTCGCGGGTGGAAGGCCCTCTGCTGCACAGGACGCTCCCGGGGCTTGCCCGGAGACCCGCCCCAGCTGGGTTGGCCAGTAGCAAACCCGCTCGGTTCAGGTTCCAGTGTCACCAACAAGGAAGGCGGCACTTGGGTCCCCTGCACCCCCAGGGCATGATGCCAGACGCTGCTCACCCCCCCAGCCCTCCAGGGCTGCTCAGGGAGGCTGCCCCCTGTTGGTGCTGTTCCCCCAAAGGGTTTAAGGGCGTGTGGCGGCCATCCCAAATGGGGGTGACAGTGTTCTCTGGTGTCCGGGGCTCACCACATCCCGGAGTCCTTTGAGTGATAGACACACGGTGGTCACGGACACACTGGAGCAGTTGGTCGCCTCCCGGTGTCTGAGGTCAGGTGGGCCCGTCGGAGGAGGACTCTGTCCAAGGACACGCACCGCCTGACTGGAGTCGGGACGGCAGGATTGGAAGGAAGCGTGGCACGGGCGCTAGGGACGAGAAGTCAGCACGACACCAGAGTCTCTTCGAAACGGAAAGAGTAACATCAACCGTTCGCTAGACGCTAACCAGACGGCGAAGGAACGGAAGGCACACGAGGAGGGGACGAACCGAGCAGGTGCGGGTCAGAGGCTGGGAGGCCCGAGGGAGGGGTCCGCGGAAGGCGCAGCAGAGGCCAAAGCAGCGCGAGAGGAGGCAAGTGTGGGAGCAGCAGGGGCGAAGAGCGTCCGAGGACGGGGAGAAGACCCGACCGAGGGCCCGTGCGGCACGCCGCAGAGACATGAGAACGTTTCCCAGAGATGCACCCGGGATCTCCGGAGAGGGCGCAGCTCTGGCTCCCACGGAGCGAAGCTCCCTGAGCCTCCGGGTTTCTGCGTGCGAGGAGGCGGCGGGGTGACCCCCAAAGTGTCGTGCGCGTGTGGGGTGTGGGGAACGCCCTCCGGCAGGCGCGGGCTCGCGAGGTGGCCACGCCGGTTCCACCGTGGGTGTGACTGCGGAAGAAAAGTCTAAAGAATGAAAGAAGCGAAGCCGGGAGAGGCGGCAAGAGGTGAGGGAGGTCGGGGTGCCCGGAGGAGTTAAGACTGGCAGCGGGATGTGCCCACGGCACCGCCACTGTGGGACACGGTGCTCGGGGCCCTGAGGTCTGCGGCGGATTGACACGATGCCGTGAGGCCGTTCGCGTCGTGAAAGAACACGTGAAAGGACGCCATCAGGAAGGTCGTCTTCCGCAGGGAGGGAGGATTCTGGGGCACCAGAGGTCACGGGAACGGGACGCTGGCACCAAGTGGCGACGCCTCGGCGCTGGGTCCCTGCTTCGTGCCGGGCGTGGCTAAGCCTTGGGGGGCTCCGGGCGGCTGGGGGTGGCGCCCTGTGGGGCACTCATCCCTCCTCCTGCAGCCGGAGGGTCCCTGCTGGGGGCCTTATGACACCTGCGCCTCCGCAGCCCGGCCCGCCCGGCGGTCCTGGCCTGGGGGTGCACGGCGGGGGGCGCCCAGGGAACCATCGGGCGCGGCCGTCTGCGTGCTGCTGTCCCCGAGGCCGCCGGGAGTCCCGCTCGCGCTCACCACGTGTGCTTTCTCTGTAGGACGCCAAGCAGCGCTTCGGGGCATCCCTGAACAACCTCTCCATGGGTCGGGCCATCATCGTGGCCATGTCCGTGGTGAACTTAAAGCTGGCCGTTTCCATAGCCCTTCGTTTCTCAGCCACGCGGCGTCAGTTCGGGCCGACAGACGAGGAGGAGGTACCGGTGCTCGAGTATCAGACGCAGGTACGGCTGTGGCGGGCGTCCCGGCCTGTCCCTCCTGTCGTGGGGGCACCTGCGGGTCTCTGAGCCGCTGCGCTCTGGCTGCTGGGGGGCCATCAGACCCCGTCAGGCAACGGTCAGGGCAACTGACGGGAAGGAGCCTGGCCGCTGGGCGGGAGGCTTCTCGAACCTGGGTTTTCGGGAAAAGGCGTGTGTGCGGTAGCCCGAATGAGGCCCTTGGAAGAAGCGTGTGCTGGTGAGGCTCCCGCGCGGTTGCGCGCAAAGCCTCCGCGGGGTCCGGCGGTGGCGGCTCGTCCCGGGCCCCACTCTCTGGCTCCCTCACCACGTCCCGAAGAAGCGACCCCGCGGGAACAATCCGCCGTGGCAGCCGGGCTCTCGGGCCGTTTGTGGTGACAGCATTTAGAGTAGCGGGAGGGATGCTCGTCCGGCCCGTCCTTGGGGGACGAGGTGGCCTGGATGCCAAAGGGGGCGCGGTTTTATCCCGGGAGCACGCGGTGCTTGTGCGGTATCCGCCCTTCTCCCGCCCGGCCTCCACGCTTCTCACACGCCTTCCTGGCGCACTTGGCCTTCACCGGGTGGGGCGCAGTCCCAGTTCACAGGTGGGGGCATCGAGGGTCAGACAGGGGGCTCCTGTCCGAGTCCGGCAGTGAAGCCCGGCCCCGTCTCGGGCCGAGCACTGTGGAAACGCAGGGGTGTTTGAGGGAGAGCCTGAGGGAACCGTAAGAGAATCTCTGTTTCTTCTCCCGCTTCTCACCATGGCCGCGTGCCTGTTTTAGTAATAAGCAAACGAGGAGAAGCAGAATGTCTGTGGCGCACGCCGTTCCTTCCCCCGCGAGCCCCGTGGCCTTTGCGAGGTCAGCGCGCCCGACTGCTGGTCATCAAGGGTGAATCACGGTCCGGGAGCCCACTCGGGCCACTACGCTCGGGCTCCACCCTGCTGGCCGCGTGCCCTTGGGCAGGGCCACCTTGTGCCGCCTCCCCGGGGTCTGGGTTCCTCACGGACCAGAACCGATGATGACGCCTCCTCGTGGGGTGGCTATGAGGATTAAACGCCCGAGTCCACGGAGAGCGGTTGGCAGGATGTGTGGCCCTCTGTTCCGTAAGCGGTAGGCGGGGGTGGTGCCCGTTTGCCGGGTCCTTTCCCGCTTTTTCCTCCACGCCCTTCCAGCCGTGCGGCACTGGGCGTGCAGAGACCCCCTCCCTGCCCGGGCGGACTCCTGGCCCCCTGTGGGCCTCACTTTCCCAGGTGGCTGAGGGGTCATCACTTGGTCCCTGGTGGGCATTCAAAGCCCAAGCGATCACCTGTGCAGCCCGGCGTGGCAGGGGGGCCGATAGTCACCCTCCCAGCGGTCCCGTTGGTGAGACCCCTGAACCTGGTACACAAAGAACACCTTTGAGTGAGGCTGAGTTGGGTTCCCTGCGAGCGGCCGGGGGGGGGGTGGGGGGTCCCTGAGGGGGGTGCTGGGTTCCCTACGAGGTGGGGGTGCGTTTTCTGAGGAGGAGTTGGTTCCCTACGAAGGGAGGGGTGTGTCTCTGCCCCGGGGGCAGGGGGGGGCTCTCCGCCAAGGGGGTGGGTTCAGGAGGAGGAGGGTGTTGTCTGCGGGCGGGGGCGGGCTCTGTGGGAGGACCGTGCTGTGTTAACGTGAGCGTCTCGTCGATTTTAGCGATGGCGCTTACTTCCCTACCTGGCGGCTGTGTATGCCTTAGACCACTTTTCCAAATGGCTCTTCCTGAACTTGGCGGAGTTTCAGCAAGGCCTCATGGGAACGGACCGCAGCACCAGGCAGGTGAGAGGCGATTCTCTTTTCTCCGCGGTGTTGAACCTCGTTAGCTGTCGCCGAGGTTGAACGGCACACATCAACCCATCTTCCCGAACGACATCTGTCCGTCCGTGGCGGCCTCGTGGGGCGAACGTGAGGCGTGTCCTTAGCCGTGCCCCGCCCCCCCGCTCAGGACCCCCAGAACCCTCGCTGCGGTGTGGACCGTTCGGGTGTGCGTCCGTATTCCTGCTCCTCAAGGACGGGCTGACGTGACTCCTAATTCCAGTCCGTGAGCTCAGCTGGCCTTCTGCTTTTGAAAACATGATGAGTTTGCACAATCCACATTACCGGCCCCTCAGTAGATTTCACGGCTCCGATCCTTTCGTAAACAATCCTGCAAAGGCTGAATCCAGCTGACTGGATTTGAACGGACAGTCAAGGATTTATGCCAGATTTGAGCGTCCGCTGAGCTCAGGCACTGTGTAAAGTCATCCTTGGCTGATTCCTGCGTAGTTTACGACGGACTTTCCATAGTCCCTCACGTTGCCTCCCGGGCACGAGTGAAATGTGAATCACGAGAAAACAGGTTTGAAAACGGGTCAGAAATCCTGCCGATCGGTGTGAAGTCCAACACCCTAAAAAGCCTGTACCAAATTAGCACGTTTTGGAATATTCAGCGTAAACGTCCGGGAGTCGGGAGGCGGCCAGCAGGGTGCACTGCGCGGCAAAGCACAGGCCCTGGGAGCACGGGGATGAGTCACTGAAGCTTCCGCAGCTGACACTGGACTCATCCCCTTCGTAACGTTAGGGTGATCGCGCTTTATTCTTTCCGAAACCCAGCGGTTTAACCGGCGCACGGCAGGGCCTGGGAGTGGCCCTGACGTTTTCAAGTTGAAAACATTGGCAAAACGGACCATCTCATTTAGCGGGGCTGTGTGTTCATCTCTCTTGTTTCTGTGAAACGTCAGGTAGAAGCAAAGGGTGAGACCCGCCCCGAGACGCCGGCCGGGACACCCTTACGGAGACGACTGTGGCTCCCTGTCACCCACGCTGTCTCCTGGGCCCCGGGCCCGCCCGCCCCTCTCCTCAGAGGGGCGCACCCTCCCCGCCCCGCCTTCGGTTCTTCCTTCCTCCGCAAGTGCTCCGCTTCAGGTTCACGAGCTTCACGGGAAGTGAGCCGTGATGGACTCCTTGCTTCTGTGCTTTGCGTCTGTGATCACCCTTATGCCCCCGGCGTCTATTTGCTGCACAGAGCCCCGGTCCATCTGCTCGTTGCCATGGAACCGTCTGTACCACAGTGTAGCCACTCCCCTTTTCAGGTTAAGGTGGTTTTTTGTCTTTTCCTTTGTCCCGCAGCTGTCGCGTGTCTTAGATAAGACTAGAGGGGACGTGAGCCTTCGACGCTAGGGGCGAACTGACCTCTGACCTCCGGTCATCTCTTGATGAAAAGAGGTCAGCCTCTTTTCATCTCTTCTTGTCGATTTCCTCTCCCAAGGCAGAGCTCGGACGTGAGATCCACGCCTTGGTGTCGGGCAGCAAGCCCCTGGCTTCGTGGACCGCGCAGCGGGGAATTCAGGAATGCCGGGAGGCGTGCGGAGGACACGGCTATCTGGCGGGTAGGTCTTGAGAGGCGTGACGGTTTCCTGTCCGTAGCCCTCCTTTTGACTCAAGGGGTCCGCAGACTGCAGCCAGGCGCCCAAAGTCAGCCACCGCCGGTTTTTGCGAATCAAGTTTCATCGGCACGTGGCCACACCCGTCCGTCCATGGGTTTCCTGTTGCCGCATTCGCACGACGAACGGAGTCGCGTCGTCTGCGTCGAGCCTGAGATCAGGCTCAGCGTCTGGCCTTTTCCAAAGCAAGTTTGCCGACCCCCTGGCCTAGACACGACCCTGCGCTCTCCGAGGCCTCATGTTCCCACGTCTGAGGAGAGACGGTGCGAAGGGCCCGCCGCCGACCAGAGCAGAAAGCACGTGATCCGTTTGTTGAGTCGTGACTTTTCGGCGACTGACCTGGCAGTAAACCAACAGCGGACTTTGTTCTGGTGAAAAATTCTCAAACGTAGGAAAAGAGAGTTTTTCTTGGCATTGGCTGTCGTTTGGGCAGCTGGTGTGTGGTAAAGAGAGCAGGCAGGCGACAGCCTCTGACCAGCTCCTGCCCTGCCAGTCACGAGCCGCGCGGCCACGGGCCCGCCAGCTAGCCTCGCTGCGCCTCAGTTTCCCTACCTACGAACCAGGGTCGACAGGAGCGTACCGCGACACGGGCACGTGCGGTGCTTATGTGAGTTAATACACGTAAAGTGGTTGGCACCGCGTCGGGCCTGTGGCACGTGGCCAGGGGCCGCGTCACCGTTGGAACTTTCGGTACTCTCGCAGATGCCGTAATCATTCGTGAGCTTCCCGTGTGCCACTCTGAAATAATTAAAAAAAAAAAAATTAATGTTCATTTTTTTGAGAGAGAGAGAGAGAGACAGAGCGTGTGCAGGGGAGGGGCAGAGAGAGAGGGAGACACAGAATCCGAAGCGGGCTCCAGGCTCCGAGCTGTCAGCACAGAGCCCCATGCGGGGCTCGAACTCACCGCGAGATCGTGACCTGAGCTGAAGTCGGACGCTTAACCGACTGAGCCACCCAGGCGTCCCCTGTTGTGCAATAATTGATGGGTAACATCCAGTTACTCCCAGAAGGCCGTGCGCCTCCCAAACAGCGGAACGCGACAGCCTTGTATCAGCGGATACCTTCAGAAGCGTTGCAGGCTCTTGCCGAGCTCGAGCATGTCAGTGACGGGCTGTGGATGATCACGTGCTCCTGGCGAGGATCTGTCCCGTTCCTTGTCACGCGGGCGGTCCTCGGCCGTCCCTCGGCTGCCTCCGCCTCCCCCTTCCCTGCTGACGAACAGGCGACCGTGGCTGTGCTGTGTCACTCACCCATGCTGTCCTCTGTGCAGCGTTCTGTAGTTTCTGTCGTTAAGACTCCTGGAGTCCCTGTAAACAGTTGGCCGTTTTGGGCCGTAAGTGGGATAATGAACTTGAACGTGCAGCAGTGCAGACGACAAGAAACTCCTGTGTCCGTGTCCTGTGTATAAACGCCAGGCCGCAGTGGGCGAGACCCGACTCAGCGGGGCGGATGTCACGGGCCCTGTCCAGGTTTAATAGCAATTGCAAGTTATTTCTCCGTGGCCTCGCCCGACTGTTTCTGTAGGGAGGTTTCTCTACGGCCTGGGGCACCGAGTCGGGGGAAAACGATCAGGGTGGCACAGGTGACCACAAGCCCGGTGGCGGCTACAGAACCTCGTGCGGGCTCTCTGGCCCCGTTCCCAGCAGCGTGTGAGCTTGGGAGGCCCCCGCTTTTCCCTCTGGCTCCTCCCGGCCCAGCCTGGCCTGTGGAGAACATTCTCCGTCGGAGGATGGAGACCCAGACGGGAGGGTCTGGAAAGCGTACCTTGTAAAACAGGCAGAGGAACGAAGTCCCGTGATCGGCGGGAGAGACAACAAAAAAAAGCTGAGCGTCGTCTTCTGATACCTGATGTTTCTTGTGTAAAAAAATGCCACGGGGTGGGCAGCTCCCCTGAGGGGCCCGTGTCTGTCAGCGACCCTCGCGAGGCCCGCGGTCAGCACGGGAGAGGGAGACGCGGGCGACGCCGGGCATTTCTCGAGCGCCGCGCTGTGGGCATCGGGGGCCTGGCCGCGTGGCTCCATGTGTCCCCTTAAAGGCAGAGCGGCCAGGCTGGGAGGTGGAGACCCGGCTGGGGAGGAGCGGGGCCTCGGCGGCCTCGGAGCGCGGTGTCTCGGTCGGGCCGGGGGATGGTGGCAGTACTGTCCTGCGAGCACAGGAAGTGATGAAGCGCGTGGCTCCGTTGCAGTGAACCGCCTGGGCGACCTCAGGAACGAGAACGACCCCAACTGCACGTACGAAGGGGACAACAACGTCCTCCTGCAGCAGACCAGCGGCTACTTGCTCGGCCTGCTGGAGCTCCGCCTCCAAGGTAAGGCCCCGCTCCCGCTGGTGCAGCTGGGCCGTCCGGGCCCCGCCGGGCCAGCTCGTCCACCCGTGTCTGTCTGCAGGAAGGACGTGTGTCCTCAGGCAGTGACTCACCACCTTCCGGTGGGGGGGGGGGTGTCAGCGAGGCGGGGCGGCGTCCGTCACTCCGGGTCCTGGGTGTGCTTGTAGGTGGCGCTCGCCTTGAGAGCCCTCTGGGGACCGTGGACTTTCTGGAAGCCTATCCCGACATCCTCGACCAGAGGTTCTCGTGCCCCAGCGTCGCCGGCTGCTTGGAATCGTCAGGTGAGCACGCTCTCTCCCCATGTCCCTCCCCTCGTGATCCCGGGGGGCACACTGTACCGCAGTGGGGGGCTTTGGTAGGGCCTGCAGGCGGCTGGTCGGTTCCTACGATCACCCAGCACCTCCCCGGCCTGACTCCTGAGTCGGGTGCTGCCTCCCCCTCTGAGGGTGAAGACGGAGAGGCTCTGGGTTCCTGCCTCGCTGGGCAGCTGGGCTCCTGCCCACCGGCCGCCCCTGTGACTGAGCCGTTTTCACAGGAAGCTGGGGCCCTTTTGCTCAGGGCCTTTGCACATGCCGGCCACACTTGCATCACCTCCGCGGCCCCCGCTCTGCAGTGTGCTCCCCCCCTTCGGCCTCTGCACAGGCTCAGCGGCCGTGACCATTGGTCCCCGTGCTCGTCTTGTGTGGCCGTGACAGCCTGGCGGGGGGGCAGAGCCAGCCGCGACCGGGTTCCTGCTCTCACGCGGCATTACGGTCCAATAGGGACGGGCCTGTGCAAAGGCGCAGGGGCTCTGCATGGCAGGGGTCCACACACTGGGCTTGGCTGCCCAGGACAGCCCGTCTGAGATCTCAGTGACACGGACGGGGTGGCCACGGGGCGGGGGCGGGGATGTGCCCAGCGGAGCGTGCGCGTTGATCCAGGGCTGGGGGAAACACGGGACTCTGGAGAAGAGAGCGGCTGACTGACGGGTCTGTGTGCGCGCTGTGACGGTTCACTCTGAAACGTCCCTCTGGAGCGAAGGCCGCTCTGTCCGCCGTGGGAACAGAGCAACACGAGAGAAGATGGGTGTCCCGGACAGGGCGGTGGCGGTGCTGGTCGGGGGGCGGTGTGAGGTGGAGAGGCTCTGGTCGCGTCCCCCGCTCCGTCCGGTCCCCTCCACGTCCCCACGCTCCCCTGGCGCCCAGGCCCAGGAAGGTCCAGCGGCGCGTCCGTGGTATCCGCGCCGAGCCCGGGTCAGGCCCGGCCTGTTGCGCTCCGAGGCCCGGCACCAGCCCCCACAAGCCCCCGGAGGAGACTCCCACAGGAACAGGGCTGGAACTCGTGCCCGGGCCTGCGCCTCCCGCGGGGCCCCGCTCAGCTTTTTGTCAAGTCCCGCGTCAGACACGCGGCGCTCGAAGCCACCGCAGAAACGTCACTGGTCTCACCGTCGTCCGACCCGTGAGCACCGAACGCACCTGCTTCATTCCTCCCCGAAACGCCGGTTTCCGCGCCCTCGCGGACTGCCTCTGTGGGCTGGCGGCGAGGCGGACCTCGGAGCGCGCGTCCTTGCGGCTGGAAAGGAGCCGCTCTTCCGCTGAGCCTCCCGGGACCTGGAAGTGCAGCCCACCCGCCAGGAGAGCGAGAGGGCGCCCGGCCGCCTGGGTCTGCTCCGGCCCTGCCCGCCTCGGCCCGCTGGCCACGCCCGGGGCGATAGCAGCATCCGCCTCTCCAGGCTCTTCTCTTTTTTTAAACGTTTATTTATTTTTGAGATGGAGAGCAAGCGGGGAGGGGCAGAGAGAGAGGGAGAGAGAGAATCCGAAGCCGGCTCTGCACTGTCAGCGCACAGAGCCTGGCTCGGGGCTCAAACCCAGGAACCGTAAGGCCATGACCTGAGCCAGAATCAAGAGCCGGACACGTAGCCAACTCTCAACCCAGCGGCCGCAGGGGGAAAGGCAGCTTCTTCCACAAGCACAGGCGTCCCCGGGTGGGCAGGGACAGGCTCTCGTGGGGACGCTGGGCCCCGTGCTCCTACCATGCTTGTGTTCGGGACCCGTCGGCCACTGCGGTAAACGCAGCCACGCGTGGCTCTGGCCTCCCCACACTCACCGCGAGATGCCCTTTGTTCCCCCGACCGCTGTCAGCAGAGCGCCTGCGGCGTGGGAGGAGGGCAGCTGCGTCAGGAGACCCCAGAGTCCGCGTCCCCTGGGGTCCGGGGGCCGCTGGGTCCTCTGGGTACAGGACCTGCCGCCCGCCCGCCCACCCGCCAGGGACCGAGAGCCCGAGACATCGCAGCAGCCGCGGGTGCTGGAACCGGCCGCACACTGTCCGCTTGGCCCCGCGGGGCACGCACTGCTCACGTCTCCCTAGAGGAGGCTGGGCCGGGTGGTCCCGGCCGGCCCAGCCCACGTCAGCAGCCGGGGCAAGAGTAGGACCCAGGCGGGCTGGCTTCCCAGCTGGCTCTCCTCCATCGTCATCCAGGAAGCTTCTGCCCTAACCGCTTGATTTCTCATCGGTCGCCACGTTCTGTCACGGCTTTCCGGACGGTAGCTGACCTACAGGTCTCCGTCTGCCCTTGTACACACGGTGGGGCACGCTTGAAGATCGGTTTCAGATGGTGGCAGAGCTCCCCAGCCCAGCGTTGCTACAGAACGCGCCGGAAAATAACCTAATGCCTCTCGCGACGTCAACGCCACCAGAATTTTTCCCCAGAAACCGTCACCCGTCGTGAAACCAGACGGAACACCAGCGGTCTGCCAGCCGCGTGACGTCCCCAGGACTCCGCACGGGTGCCCCCCGCTGCCCCTCGCGGACACCGAAGGCCGAGGCAGCACCTGCGAACCCGCGGCGGGACACGTGCCCGGACAGAGTCGTGTTTTCCCTGTGACTGCGTTTTCGGGAGGAAACAATGCAGCTGAAGTTCCTTTGGCGACAGTGCCCGACCCCGAATGCCGACGCTCCTCTCCGCGCACGGAGGAGGCAGCGTGCGGCGCGTGGCCGGCCCCTTGTCCCTGGGGCGTGTGGCCATCACATCCCACACGTGGGCCCTGGCTCGCGTCGGCCGCGTCCTTGCTAAAGAGTACGTGAAGTCTTCCTGACCCTCGAGCTCTGTGGGACCGGGACACGAGACCCTTCAGTGCAGAGAGCCGCCTGCCGGGAAGGTGCAGAGGGTTTCCTTCAGCGGCGGGCGGGGGGTCACGGCTCTGCCTTCCGCATCTCCCCGCTTCCTCTGACCCGCAGGCCAGCGTGTGTGCCGAGGACGGGTTTCGCAAATGTCCCGGCGCCTTTGAGGACCTGTGCTGCCACCTGACACGAGGCCCGGTTCTTTCCTTTCCTTGGCTGATCTGCAGTCCAACCTGCGCTTCTCACAGCCGTGTGCGCACCAGGCAGAGGCTCGCCTCCTACCACCCGTTCAGCGGGTTCTGGGCCGCAGTCACGGGGCTCAGGCTCTGGAGTCCACGAGACCTACGGCTGGGCACTTGGCCTCTCCGAGCCTCAGTTTCCCCTGCAGTACACAGTCGTCCCCACGCTGCTCTGGGTGGGGCCTGGCCCACGGTGCGCTCTCACTGGGGGCCACCGCTCCAAGCCCTCCCTCGGGAGGGACGGAGCAGGGAGAACTCAGCTGTCTCCCCGGCGGCCGGCTCCGCGGGGGGTCTTGCGGGTTTAGAGGAGGTCGTGTGGGAGCACCGGGTGTGGGGGCACGGACGGAGAGCAGGCCACACCCAGACCCTGCCACGCCAGCCCGGGGGCTGGTGCCAGTCAGCCGAGCCTTGCTTTCTGGGCCCACCGAGGTTGGGGCCCCACCCTGGAAGGGGGGATCGGCCAGGAAACAGGGGTCTAGCAGAGGCAGTGTCGGGGGAGGCAGAGAGGTGGTTGGAAGGTGGCTGGCCGGCCTAGAGGGGCTTGCTGGACGGAGGGCTGGGTGAGAACAAAGCCCCCGGGGGGAGGGGAGGGGAGGGGAGGGGAGGGGTGATGACACGGGGGTTCTGGTGTCACTGGTGGAGCCAAGTGCCCGGCGGGTATGTCCAGATGCCCCGGGACCAGGAGGTGGGGCAGGGCTGTGCTCGCTGCAGAGGCTGGGGGTGGGAGGTCCTTCCTGCCTCTCCCAGCCTCCAGGGCCCCCGGCACTCCTGGGCTCATGGTCGCATCACTCCGCGTCTCCTCCATGCCCTGTGGCCCCCCCATATGTGTATCTCCCCTCTGACCCCATAGGACGCTTGTTGGATTTAGGGCCCGCACTCTCCAGGGGAGTCTCTAGAATCCTTAGCTGCTTACGGCTGCCTTTTCCCAAGAAAGACACTTGCAGGCTTCGCGTCAGGACGTGAGCGTGTCTTTTGGGGGCCCCCGCAGAGCCACCACACGTGGCCGGACTCTGGCACGGGCTCGAGGAGGCCCCAGAGGAACCGGGGTCGCCGTGTGCGCTCGGCGTGTGAGCTTTGTCTCGGCCCCGTGAGTGAGTTTATTTGTTCTTTCACGGACCTCTCAGTTGTGCTGAGACAGTCGAGTGTCCGCGGCAGGGCCCCGGCGAGTGCCGCCTGTCTTCCCCGGAAGTGGGCTGTGTGACTCAGGAGGAATCCCCGGGACCCTCCGCCCAGGCTTTGGGGCCGGACCCAGTGTGGCCAGGTCCCCGTGGTCCCTTCTGGGGGCCCCGCGCCGAGGGCGACCGCTGAGCACAAGGGCTCCCTGCGGCCTTCCCTCTTCCGGCTCCTCCCAGCACGTGCCTGTCTGTCTACACTGTGGTGCCACCTCCTTTCTTGCCTAGAGCTCCTTGGGAGGAAGGCGCGTGGGCTGAGGCCCCGGGAGGGCCAGCGAGAAGCCCCCGCTCAGCTGCCCGCTAGTCCCAGGGAGACCAAGGGCCGTGCTGGCCACTGAACAGACACCCCTTCCTCCCGCCACTCGCCCGCCATCTGCCGCGAAGCCGTCCTCTCGTCCGTGCAGGGCCGTAGTGACACTGAGGCGACGCGCCCCGTCTCGTCACCCAGAACTTGCCGCCATCCCAAAGTGGCTTCGTGGCCCCATGGCCTCAGCCGGAGCCAGAACGTGCCCTCCCGGTGCCTGTCCCGGCCTGGGGCCGTGCCCTCCCGGTGCCTCCGTGTCCGTGAACCGGGCCCGCCTCGCACTCTCGCCACGAAGATCACTGTGCACCGTGCAGCCTCCGCCCCTCCTGCCCGTGTAAGTGCTCTGCACACGTGGGTGCTCTATCGTTACTTTCCCTTCTGTGTCCTTGTCTTGAAGTCCCGCTGGCGGCATACGAGTGGCTGGTCTGTTACCTGCTCCGAGAGAGTGTGCAAAAGGTAAACCAAGAGAAGAGATCAGGAAGCAGTGATTTTGAAGCAAGAAACAACAGTCAGGTATGCGTGTTCTTGAAACTGCTTTTTGAATTTGCTTTGAATTTCTGTGCTGCCCTGTCCCCGTAAGCTGAATGTCCTGCTGGTGGCCGGCCAGGCCCTCCTGCCCGTGTGCCCTCAGGTGCACGACCTGTCTGCACCCTAGTTTGCTGCAGGGACCTTGCTGGATTGTGGGTGTCATGTTTAAAGTGCTCAGTGTCCTCGGGGCACCTGGGTGGCTCAGTCGGTTGAGCGTCCCACTTCAGCTCAGGTCACGATGTTGTGGTTTGTGGGTTCGAGCCCCGCGTCGGGCTCTGTGCTGCAGCTCGGAGCCTGAAGCCTGCTTCGGATTCTGTGTCCCCCTCTCTCTCTGCTCCTTCCCCACTCATGCTCTGTCTGTCTCTCTCAAATATAAACATTCAAAAAAAAATTTAAAAAAAAACAAAGTGCTCAGTGTCCAGAGCTGTCACTATTGGAGCTGGGACGCTGGGCTCTGGGGCCAGGCACCAGCCCTGGTCCCTCCCAGCCGACCAGCGACAGCTTGGTGACTCACATGAGGTCCCCCCGGCCCTGCACTTGGTTGCTCTCAGGTCATTACTGCCCTTCTCAAGGAGCCTCGGGTCCCAGGGTGGCTTTGGTTCTCGTGTTTGGTCAGGGCCAGCTCCTGGGTTCCAGAATCCACGGTATGGAGGCAGCCTGCTCTGAAACGCCCCCTGGCGTCAGGAGCTGGCCCGTCATGACCCAGGGTATTGTTGGGGAGGCCATGGATGAAGGAAACAAGAAGTCTCTAGAACTGATGGCGTCCCCTCTCCTTGGTCTCACTCCGTGAGGCCCTGCGTCGAGAACTCGGCGTCCTCGTCCGCGCATCTGCAGATGCCCCCGCCCCCTCCCGTTACACTGGGACGGCGGCTTCCGTGCTCGGGTGGACGGGGCCAGAAGCAAAGCGGGTGGTGTCTCCCGGGACCTGCCGCGCACAACTGCCCAGGTGTGGAGCTCAGGGGACAGGATGGCGTCTTGACTGGAAAGGCCTGGAAGAGTAGACCCAGGTCGGCCCCAGGGCCTCAAGGAAGCGAATTCAGCAGGTGGCTGCAGTTAGCAAACTGTAGCTCGTGTCACAACGACCAAAACTGGGGGGGGGGGGGGGGGGGGGCAGGGAAATGATCCTTGTGGAATGGCTGGGGCCACGGCAGGCTTAGCCTTTTGGACAGCGACGGCAGCACGGTAGCTTGTCCCATGTCCCTCCGTTCTCTGCGTGTGAGGCCGTCACTGTTGACGTGGAACAGGTCCTCCATTTCTGGAGGGGAGGAGGGGACAAAAGGCACCTCCGTCCGGATGCCAGAGAGCTGCCCGGGGGTGGCCGTGGGTCTCCGTGCTGTCCCTCCGCCCCTGTGCCGGCCGGCCTGTGCCCGACACCCTGACGGCGGGCCCCGAGCAGGGGCGCAGCCGTTTTAGAAATAATTCACCCTTAGACCTTCATCGAAGGACCTCGTAGCAGCATTTCAGTGAGCGGCATGGCTGAAAAGGACGGAGAGGCCACAGCTGGCCCAGCCTGGGTTCTGGGTCCGGCAGAGGTGGGGTGCCTGGGGAGAGCTGCTGAGCTGACCGGCACTCAGAAGCTGGGGTGTAGCACGGGGAGCAGCCGTGAGGCCTGGAAGGGAGGTAATGACCCAAGAGCAGTCTGCATTTTCCGCACCTGGTCTGGATCACGGAGCATTTTAAGAGCGAGCACTGGGTCGTTTCCGACAGCCGAGGGCTCTCACGGCCGGGGCTGGACGTTCATGTGTCCCAGAGAAGACGCCGTCTCTTCCCGTATCATGACTGGACCAGCAGGACGGCGTGAGAAGAACGTGTCAGAGAACGCTGATGCAGCCTCGGCGTGGGACCAGCCTTCTTAAGACAGGAAACCCAGAAGCTGTAGAAAAAAAACTGTCAGATCAGACTACGTAAACTTTCACTATTTCTATAAACAGAAATCAGGAGACAGACCACAGACTGGGGAAGCACGTACAGCATGACCCACAGACAGCGTCCCCGTCAGGGAAAGGGCTCCCGGGCGGGGAACCAGCCGCTGGCCCGAGGCGGCAGGCACGACAGTTGCTTAACCTGAACCAGGGCCACACGGGTCGAAGGACAGTGACCGGCAGGTCACGGAGGGAGTGAACCTGCTCTGTCCTTGGGGGCAGACACTGGCTGCTCTCGTGTCGTCCCAGCACGAGCTGGCCGGGACTCGGCGGGGGAGGCCGCCAGAGACCGCTGCCGTTCTGCTAACCCGCCACCTGCCCGCACACAGTAGGCTCTCGAATAGTTGCGTTTATTGCCTCTTTGGGCCGAGTAATCCCCTCCCGGGCTCAAAGTGAGAAAACGTGACCAGGTGGGCGGCAGAGACCCCCTCCCGGAGCCCCCCGTCCAGAGCCGTCTGCCTCGCAAACGCAGATGACCTTTCCTCCCCCGGCCACACACGGGCTCCTCGCGTATTCTCGTCTCGTGCCGGCCTCTCTGATGCGTAAGGAAATCGAGGCCAAGAGAAGTGCCCCGGCTCAGCTGTGCCGACGTCCACACCGGGACAGTTAGGAGTTAGTTTTTTGCCGGAAGTATCTGTCGCTTGTTAATGTGCAGATGTCCTCAGTGATCAGAGCACAGCAGAAATGAATACCTGGACCCCGATTGGTTTAAACGTCGTGGGGGTGGGGGCTCGTGGGAGAGGGGAGCCCGGCACGGGGGACACTGTGGGGAGGGGACGGGGCTGGGGGCAGGGGCCACCCCTCCTGACTCTGCACGTGTGACCGGCCCTGCCTCTGAGTGCTCGCTCTCTGCAAACGGGGTCCCAGGTCCATTGCTGCGTAGTGACCGGTGACCCTCGGCCACATCGGGTCCGAGGTGTGCCTCGTCAGACTCCCAAAGGGGACGGTTAAACAGCACGGCGCTGGAGGGTCAGGAGACCGCTTGGGAGCTGAACAGCAGAGCTGTGGCCCCACCGCGTGTCCCCGGCTAGTGGAGGTTGGGGGAGCAGGGGCTCCATCCGGACCCGTCCAGGGGCAAGGGGCCCCCCACAGTGTGGACACGTGGGCAGACAGTTCTCGGTGGGACGGGGGCCTGTCCTGTGCTCTGTGTGGTGCTCAACGGCGCCCCCACCTCTACCCACGAAGATGTCAACACCACCCCTGAGTTTTGAGAACCGGAGATGTGTCTGAGGTGGCAGACGTCCCTGGGGGCAGACTTAAGCGAGCAGAGAGCCCCTGACGTTGAGTGCAGCGGTCCTCGGGGGGTCTGGGGCCGCAGCCCACGGAAGCAGACCTGCCCTCTGGCCCACCGAGTCTCAGAGGCCACAGGCCTCTCCCGCTGGGCCGCGCCTCCCTCACACAGGCGTCCTGCCTCCCCGGCCGTCTGGACCTAGCACGTGCGGCCCTCACATCGTGGGCTCCACAGCCGTCATTGCGCAGATTCTCAGGTGACGCGCGGGGTGGCCGACGCCCAGCCAGCGGAGCCGTCCCCGCGTAGACGCGGCCCCTGAGGCTGCCGTGCGGAGGCGCCACCTGCTCGTTATAACAGGTCAGGTGATGCCAGTGCAGTTTTTCTGACTTAAAAAAATCCGGTCGGATGATCGAGTGGAGAAAGAAAAGCCGACGAGCAAAGCTAACAATGACCAGCAGGTACTTCGGATGCCGGGTGAAAAAGGAGACACCGGGCCCAGAGGTCTGCAGTGACCTCCTGCTTTCACAGACCCAGCCAGCGTCAGCACCGCGCCCGCAGATGAGACCCGGCCGGGGGCGGCCCCACGCCTTGGCCGCCCGTCAGCCGTCCCCGAACTTGGGGACAGATGTGCGAGTGGGATGGAGAAGCGGCTTCCTCAGCAGCCCAGGAGAGGGGGCACAGCGTCACCCCGAGGGGCTGGCCCGGGTCACCCGGCGACTTCTCCGTGGCTCCGGGCGCGGAAGGGGACCCGCGGCGTGCCCCCGTGCCTCGTGGGGGCGCAGTCGTGGCCGTGTGCTCCAGACGGGGCCGCTGGCGCCGGCTTTCCCGAGGCCTCGGAGAGCGTAAACGCCAGCTTCGAGCTGGGCATTCTGGCGGGCGGGCCCGTCCGCAGCTCTCCCGCGGGGGCGCTTCTCACGCCGTAACCCCTCCGTGCACCGCCTCACCTGCTGTCGTCGTCCCCGCGTCCGGACGTGCGCCGGAGCTCAGACCTCCGTCTGCGTTCCCGAGGGTCTCTTCCACCAGAAACCGCCGTGCCGGGAGCCCCGGCCGCCCGCTCACGGGGGTCGGTGGCCCCGGGCCGTGCTCTGTCTTCAGGTGTACCGCTGCCGTTCCCTGGCCCTGGCGTTCCTGGAGCTCACGGTGGTGCGGAGGTTCCACGAGTACGTGCACCAGCCCGGCGTGCCGCCCCCGCTGCGGGCCACGCTCCAGCGGCTCAGTGCCCTCTACGCCCTGTGGTCCCTGAACCAGCACACGGCCCTGCTCTACCGAGGTGAGGCCCTGCGGCCGCCCCTGAGCCCGCCTCCCCGCCCCGGCCCGCCCCGGCCCGCCCCGCCCCGGAGTGCAGCCTGTTCTGCCCGGAGCCTTGGCCTCCTCGTCCTGAGCGGTCCTCACAGGCTGCGTGAGCCTGTGGGCAGATGAGGAGCTCCAGCCCCGTGGTAAGAAAAGCGGCATCAGGACGATGTTGCCGACGTAGTTTCGCTTTCACTCAGGGTCCCTTTGAAGTCCACTTCCAGTTCAGAGAATATTCCAGAAGGCCCACATTAGCCAGACAGGGAGTTGGTTACCCACCCCTCGAGTCCCATAGGTCCTACACAGACACAAGCCCAGGCTGCTGGGAGGCACCCTCAGGAACGCCCAGCCTGTGGACCCAGGAGGGCAGCCTGGAGGAGGTGGTGTGTGGGCTGATTCCCGGGAGATTGGTGAACATGGGGCAAGCCTGAGCTTCCCAACCTGTTTTCATTATTGTCCTTCCAAGGAGAGACTTTAGACCTTTTTCCCCAATCTCCCTCCGGACACGTTCATGCTGCAGACAGCCTGCCTGTGTGTCTGTAAGTGTCCTGTGCGTGCATCCGGCCTGGTGAGGAGTCAGCCTGTGTGCCCTACTCCCCTTGCCAAGAGCCAGGTTCCCCCTCGGGGCTGGTGTTGCCCCCGGAGGCCACGAGAGCTCATGCGAGGCTAGCAGAGGGGAGGGCGGTTCAAACAGAGGGTGCGGCAGGTGCAGGGCAGGAGACCGCGTGCTTTACGACACAACTCCCAGTGACGGGCAGTTTCCATCGCAAAAGGCAAAGGAAAGATTCTGCGGCAAATTGCTCTCAAATGCACAGGCTGCATGCTTGGGCCCACTAGGCGCCGCCGCAAGCCGGCCACGGTGGTGGCCGCGGCCTCCAGGCGCATGCGCAGTGATGGGACAGGGACGTGGGAGCCCTGGCCCCGGCCAGCGTGTTCCTGGAAAAGGGCTGCAGCCGGGCCTGGGGGGCAGGGAGCCCTCCTGCAGCGGGGGCGGGGCGGGGCGCCCGGAGGGGCCCGCGTGGCCGCAGGGCACCAGTGCCCAGTGTGACCCGCCCTCTGCTTACAGGTGGCTACTTTTCTGATGAGCAGGCGGGTAAAATGATCGAGAACACCATCCTGAACCTGTGCGCACAGGTGAGTCGCGATCACCCTCCTGTGATTCACCTGCGTTGCAGGTAACCTTAGCTGCCTGGTGACACACACACAGGAGCGTGCGTGCGACTTTGGGCCAGAACGGGAAAATAGGCTCGTGTCAGAAATGTTAGGCAAAGCGTGATTTTTAGGGAGCGTCTTAGAATCCGGACTCTGTAATACACTGTTTTACAGCTACCTGGGTAATTCTTTTTTCGAGCCTTCCAAGGTACTCGGTGGCCAGCTTAAATTCATTTCGTGGCTTATTTAGTTATTTATTTAGGTACTTAGTGCACAGGAGCGAGTGGGGAAGGGGCAGGGAGAGGGAGAGAGAGGATCCCAAGCAGGTTCCGTGCTGTCAGCGCACCGCGGAGCCCGACCTGGGGCTCGATCCCGCGAACCATGAGATCATGACCTGAACCGTAATCGGGAGTCGGACGCCTAACCGAGCCGCCCAGGTGCCTCGTTATTTTTTTGTGTATTGTACTCTTTGACCTTTGTCGTCCAGAAAGGTCAGGTGGGTCCAGCCCCCGCTTTATGTTCGGGTGGCACCATATCCAGTGGGAACGCCTACGGGGGTGGATGTGTCCTGGGGCCGTGCTGTGACCACCACAGCCCTGTGGGCGGCTGGCAGGTGAAAGTGTGCCCAGCGTGGCTGAGGGTGTCTGTCCTTACTTTGAACCGATTTGCAGTTAAAGGGCCACACGTGCTGGTGCTGCCCTGTCGGGCCCCCGCAGGTAGCTGCGTCCTCTGTCTTCCTGACGTTGGGCAGTTAAGTCAAGGCCCCGCCGGCATTTTATCAGACGTCTCAATGGCCGGTGACGGGCCACCTCATTTGTCCCCTCTCCGTGCTCGGAGCTGATGTAGTCCCAGGTGCCCCCTCTCCCCGGACCCCTCGTGAGTGTGCTCCCTCTGCCTCCTGGTTTCTGGATCAGCGTCTGTGGCTGCACCGCCCCGGCGTGTGGCCACGTTTACTGTTCCTCGAGCAAAACCAGCGACCACAGGGATTTCCTGTGTGGGCTCCGCGGGGGCCAGCTGCCGTTCACAAAGAGTGCGGCGGGTGTTCCTCTGCTCTCAAACAGCTGAGCCCCCCGAGACCCCCGCCCGGTGACCGTGAGCCCCGCAGGCAGGTGGTCACGTGCACGGTGTGCGGCCGACGCCTCGTCTCCGTCCACCGCCTGGCAGGGCCAGGTCCCCATTCTCGCTCGGGGAGGCCCGGGTCGGGCAGGCGGAGGGGCGCCAGCCCGGGCCGGTGGGTCACGTGGGCCTCGTGGGCCTCGTGGGCGGGTGTGCGGCCTCGGCCGAGGTGCGCGGTGAGACGGAGACCCCACGCACGGCCCCCGAGCCGGACCGTTTCCTTGTCTGGACGAGGGGCCTCGCTCCGCTGACGGCTCCAGGCTTGTTCATGCGAGGCCCGAGGGGCAGAGGGCACGCAGCCGCGGGGCGGACGGGCGGGGGCGCTAAAGAGCAGCCCCTGAGCCCCCGCGGGTGTTCTCCTTTCCTGTGCTTCGCGGACTCCGTTGTCCCGCGCTGGCCGCCTGCTTGCCTCCATCGCTGAGGCTGCCCCCCTCCAGGGCTCCGGTCAGTGCAGCCGGGACACTTCACGGTTACTTTCGGAAAAAAACGCTTCTGCGTTTCAAGAAAGTCCTTGGGAGGCTCCTCACATAAGTTCCACGTGTCCCAGTGAAAGGCGACTCGCACGAGGGGAGAGCCATAAAAGCACTGTGCACCGGCCGCCTTCGTGGGACAGCCTTCCCGGGCCCCCGTAAACGCCTTCCCCGTCACATTTTTTCCGGACATACTTTCCTCTGCTGCGGTGGCAGCTGCCCAGATGGGTCAGGATTCAGACACAAATCTCGGAGGACGGCTGCCAGTTAGCGAGCCTGCAGGACGCTTTTACGAGGGGCCCCTACCTTACTGAAAAGCAGTTAACACGCTGGAAGTCCTGAGTGATTAGCAACGTGGTGAAAATATTCAGACGCGCCCCCGGGGGATCTGTAGTCCAGGCCAACGAAGAGATAATGCGTTACTGGCCGAGCCGCGCGCGCGCCTGCTGCGGTCAGCGTTGCTAGCGGGTCGTGGCAACAGGCGGCCCGGGCTCTGTTTCTTAGGGGTCGCCATGGAGATTTGCAGGGGTTGCCAGGCATACGGACTTTGTTTCCCAACAGCTGAAAGACGACGCCGTTGCCCTGGTGGACGTGATCGCCCCTCCCGACTTTATCCTGGACTCACCGATTGGCAGAGCCGACGGCGAGGTGAGCGCAGCTGTCCCCCTGCGGCCCGGCGGGAACGGCCGTGTGTCCGAGCGCGAGCGGGGGCCGCTCCGGGGGCTGGTGGGGGCTGTGGCAGAGCCCGAGATGCCGACGTGGGCCCGGAGCGCCCTGGCGCCTTCTGGGGACTTGTCACGCTCGGGCGGCGGTGGAGGGAGCGGCCGGGAGATGCCTGGGGTGACTTAGCCATCCTGCCCCCCCCCAGCCCGCCTTCCTCTGAGATGGGGGCGGCGGCACCACCTTCGTCGGCCCGGGGCGCCAGGTCAGCACAGGCCCTCGTGCAGCCCTCGCGCTCACAACCCCCGGGGGCCTGTTCCCGTGCTGGCTCCTGACCCCTTCTGGCCACCGGGCGCTCACCCCTCGTTCCTTCACTTCCCGGCAGCCCCCCCTCGGCTCCCCGATCTGTCCTGTCGCGCCATGCTGCAGGATGATTTCTTAAAGTGATCCCGTCGGGCTGCTCTTCTGTTGAGCCCTCATACCGGAAACTGCAGGCACACGGCCCTTCCCACACCCCCAGCCTGGCGGCCTGACCTCTGCCTGGTTCTCCGAGGTCATTTTATGCCGTGCTCCTCCGGCCCTCTGGACTCCAGCCTCACCATCCCTCTCTGTTGTGGTGTGTGAGCTTTCCCACCCCAGGGCCTTTGTACCTGCTGTTCCTGGCGCATTTCCATTCATTGGGTCCAAGCAGAATGCCCCCTCTCAGGTCTTCTCTGGCTCCAACCAAAGTGCCCCCCCACAGGCGTGTGACCCCTCCCCAGGCGTGTGCCCCCACCTTGTCCTGCCGTGTGATCCTTGTGCTCGTTACTGAGCCAGCTCATAACCCTGTGTGCTGGCTGATGCCCAGCACCGCGCTACCAACAGGCGGCCCCGTGTTTGCCCCTGTGTTACCGCGGGGGCGTTTCAGTGTGTTAAAGTCACTTACCTGAGGTCTCGCGACTGTGAGCAGTGGAACAGGACTGACTCCCGCCTGACCCCCGACCCCCAAGACCGTGTGTTTTCTGTGGGGACACGTGCCGCTGACCCAGGCTCTGTTTCGATGGAAATCGGACAAAAGGGGACAGGACCCCTGCACGCGTGCTCAGGGGAACGCTGGAGTCGGTACTTTGCAAGATCACATCCGGGAAGGGGGCACGGCCCAGGCCACACGTGGGGTTGGGATGGTGCACTGGGCCCCGGGGTGGGCAGGACAGAAGTCCCCCGTTGACTCAGGCTGGCAGGGGGACAGTGGCCCCGCGGAGGCCTGCCGTCCTCGCGCTGCAGGGTTGGGCGTCTGGCCCCCTCCCACACGGTGCATGTCGCACGCCCATCGTGCCGGGGAGAAACCCACCCTCCGGAGAAGCCACGTGGCCTGCCCACAGCTGCCCCGCCAGGGGCAACGGAGCCAGGGTTTGGGGACAGATCTACCGTCCTCTGGAGAGGAGGCAGGAGGCCGAAATGGGTCCCCGGTGTGGCCAGGGACCCCTCAGGCGCACGGAGGAGGACGTGCCGACAAGGCCACGGGAGAGGGCTGGCCCGGGCCCGTGGGGGGCACGTGAGGAGGAGACACGGCAGGGGCGGTGGCGTCACGGAGCGCGGGGACGTGGCCGCCCCCGGGGCCCTGAGCACAGGGGGGCGTTGGCGCTCGCAGAAGGCGCCAGTGCGGCTGGCCCACTCGAGCCCGTGCCCCTGCGGCTGCCCTGCAGAGGCAGCCAGGCTGACGGGCAGGAGAGCGACCGGTGCCCGGGGGCACGTCCCGCGGTGTGGGGACCCCACGGTGGGAACCAGAGCCGGCCCGAGGCTCACCTGTCGGGGTGGTTTCTGTGGCACACACCGTAGCCAGGTGCCGCCACGTGAGACGTTCGTCTTGAGTGAACGAACACAGCCGCCAGAGGTTATTAGAGACGATCGTTAAGCGAAGCCCGAAGCTCCAAGCGGCCATGGAGCCCGTGCACCAGGCGAGCCCGAGTGTGTGCGTCTGGGAGGGAGCAGAGCACAGTGTCGGAGGCAAATTGCAGGCGCTTCTCCAAAGTAAAATCTGTCGATCCCAGCCAGGCACAGCGTAGGCCCCTTCCTTGTCTCCGCGGGCTGGAGGTCAGCCTGGGGGCCGGGTTTGGGGCGGGCGGAGGACCAGCCACCAGCTCCCGCGACGCTCACGGCCTTTCGTCCGGGACGGCGGCCGCTCTCCTTGTCCCGCGGGGCTGCCCAGCGGGAGGCAGTTGAGTGCGGAGGTCCCGGAGGAGGCGGCAAGCCGGACAGAGGGGGACAGCGCGTGCCGGGCGCCCGCCCCGCCGGCAGCCGCGTGGGGACAGGGCACGTCAGGGCCGAAGGCTAGCGCACGCTTGCAGAGTCCGGGCAGGAGGCGCGAGGAGCCGTCCTCGTAAACGCGTTCTACCCTTTGCTTTCGGTTAGAGAAAAAGATTTCCGTGCATTAGATCCCCTTAAAGTTTTCTAAAAGGTGACAGAACGTCCTGTGTTTTCAGCAAAAGCTAACGAGGGGGTTTGCGTCTGCCCCCTCGGCTGTTCTCAGGAACCTTGTGTATTGTTCACGCGTGTGCTCCTTGTTCGCAGCTCTATAAAAACCTCTGGACCGCCGTCCTTCAGGAGAGCAAAGTGCTGGAGCGGGCATCGTGGTGGGCAGAGTTTCCTGCCAGTAAGACCCACGTGGAAAGTCTGAAGTCGAGGCTGTAGGCGCTGAGCGAGCTCATCCAGCTGATGAGGACATTGACCTCAAATGCTGGTTCCGGAAGATACTGGAAATGGCTGCCGCCTTCTGAACGCTCGTCTGCTGGTCCCGTGCCCGTCCCGTCTCCCGACCTCACCGGGAGGGCTCAGCCCCGGGGCGTGGGCTGGACGAGGCCGCCAGCCGCTCGTTATTAGAGGTTCTCTGGTCGGATGATCTTTTGCTTTCTGATTTTTCTACAAAGCTCTGCTTCGCTGAACGCTTAATGATGCCAGCGTGATGCTTTTTGTTAACTAATGTGACTTTATCAGGTAATTAAATTGTATTTTAATCATACCCGGATGACGTAGTGTTAGATGTTTAAGGAGAAGAAAATCTATTTCACGACTTCCTTATGCAAACATAGAAGTTTCCATCAGGGAAGTGTTTCCAAAGAAAAAAGACGCGTGACATCGGTCTGGTCAGTTTCCAGTCCTGACCCGCCGGCTGCGTGCACGTTGCTGTCTAGCGGTCTGCTGCTCGGGTGGGTCTGTTGCACAGTCAGCCAGCGGCTCGGAGCTCCCCACGCCGCGCGTGAGTGCGAGCTCCTTCCGGCGGGGGCCAGGTCAGAGGTTGCCAGACACCCACCCGGTCACTTGTGTGTCCCAGCCCCAGATGACGGGCTTGGGGGCCCTTCTCCGTTTTGGGGGTCTGCCCCTTGGCCTGAGCACAGCAGGCACATGTGACCCAGGCGCCCGCGGAGCACCAAGCGGACGAGGACGGAGTCTTATCTTCCCAAACAGCCCAGAGTGGCCCTGAGCTCTGTTTCCAGCTTCGGAAATCCCCTGGGTGGTGACCCTGACTTCTCAAGCCTCAGCCGCCATGCCTAGAAAAGCGGGACCCCCCCCCCCCCAATCCCCGAGCCCCCAGGGCTGCCAGGAGCACATCAGTGGGTAACAGGGGCGACTTCCGATGAGCACTTCCTGCGTGCAGGGACTTTGCTGTCCCCACCTCCTTGGACCCTCAGACGACGGTGTGAGGGGAGTCGTGTTACCGTGCCCGCTGACCCCCAGACGCCTAAATCACCGCCATGGGCCAAACAGCCAGGAAGTGGGGGGCTGGCCCGGGCACGAGGTCCCCTGCATGGCCGTCCCAACATCGTTGGCCCAGCACGGGGCTGGCATGTCATACAGACTGGAAATCCGGCCGTGCAGTCGACACGTGGCCCTTGGGCACTGGGAACCGTCAAAGAAAACAACTCCACTCTCAGAGATAACCCCTGGCCATGTGTTCATTTACTCTGGGGCCAAAGGGCAAAGGATTCGGTCCCTCGTGGTCCTCATTGGCCGGATTGGCCCCCGCCACTCCGAGGCACGAACGTTGACGGACTTGTGCCCACCGCTTGGGGCCTGGTGGGTGGTTCATCCCTGGGGCGCCCCATTCCCGAGGCCCCCTCTGTGTTTGTGCACTCGCCTGTGTGCATGTGATTCCCCTAACAGAAACGGGGTCATCCTCTTGCCGCCCTCCCTTTCCTGCTTAAAGCCACACCTCGGGCATTCCCCTATCCAGCAGCCCGAAGGTTCAAGTCCACAAGCCTCCTGAGGGACGCGGACGTTAGGGTTTCTGCTCCGAGCAGCTCCGTGCACGGGTCCGCCCCTGGAGGCCGGCTCGCTGGGACCAGCGCCTTGAGGGTGGGGTTTGTGATGCCACGGTGGAGTCACAGACGGTGGCACCAGGGTGGCCAAGCATAGGGTGAGAGCCAGGCGGGGCCAGATCGCCTGGGCGGATCCCCGTGTGTCCCTGGTGAAACCACACGCACCAAAGCCTGCCAGTTCTGCGGTTCGTCGGCATTGAAATGGGCTGATGCAGAAGCAGAGGCCTGGCCCGCACGTGGCAGCTGGGGTGGGGGGTGTCTCTGTGTTACCACGCTGCTCCCTCGCCCCTCCCTGCAGTGTCCTCCTGGTTCCAGTCTGAGAGGTAAGGAGCCCTGACAGCTCCTGGGCAGGTGCACCCTTCTCTGCCCCCCACTGAGGCTGCACGGGTCTCTTCATCCACTTAGAGACTATTTCTATGTGTTCTGTGATGACTGTCCCTTCTTGGTTTTTTTGCCTAATGGAGCCTTTCGATTTTACGATATTTTGTTGATTTTAAACATACTTTTTACATATTAAGGACAATAAACCTGAACATATATGTATGGTCTATATGACTCTTCTTTATTTATCATCTGCCTTTTAATTAATTTTTTTCTTTTTGCTTTAACATGATGTTTAAAATAAAATTTGAAATCTTATATACATAAAACTAAGAATCTTTTCTGCCCCGGCCTTTGAGGTCATGCTTGGAAAGTTCTCTCCCACACCAAGATTGTTGCTATTTCCATTTATTTTTCTCAGTGTGCATCACAGTATTTAACTGACCAGGAAGTCGCTTGGAGGTACGGTGTGAGGTAGGGATCCAGGATAGCTGGCCCCTTGCATGGACCAACCAGAACGGCCAGCTGCATCAAATGCCAGAATCATGGATGTTCCAGGGCCTATTTCTGCCTTTTTCTAGTTCATTGCCTTTTCTGACGTCAGCTCCTCCTGCTTCCGTTACTGTGGCTTTTGTACTTTTCAGTATCCTTTGGAGCAGGTAAAGCCGTGTTGCTCATCTTTTGAAAAACATTTCTTAAGTATGCACATTTTAATTTTGGTATCGTTTCGTCCTTGCGAGCTCTCCTTTCCCCAGATTAATGAACCATTCTTTGGAATTCGGGGGTTTTGTTTAACTTATAGATCACTATCAGGAGAATTTATATCTATATGGCGAGTAGTCTTCCCACCTAAGACCATTTTTTCAGGTTTTTAATAAAAGGCTGTCTTGTTTTGGTATGTTTACTTTGTAACTGGTCCCTTACAAAAAACCTTAATTATAATAGTCTTTCACTGATTCTCTTTGGTTTTCTCTGTATGTCATTGGCAAATACCGATGGTTTGGCCATTACCTTTCCAAAACTTTCACCGGGCATTTAACCTTCCTGGCTAGCATCTGCCGGCCCTGCCGGAACAGTTTACTTACAGGTGATGGTGGCACCCTTTGTCTGGTCTCAGACGTTCAGGAAATGCCTTCAGTGGTTTGCGTCGGTGCGATGCTGGGGGGTGGCGAGGGGGGTGTATGGCAAAGGCAGAAGACCACGCGAGGGACCTTCTCTCTTTGCACACAGGTGTGTGCTCGTGGCCGGATGTCGGACTCCCCGAGGACAACGGCTGCAGAGTGAGGTCCTCTCTCAGACGAGGAGCCGGCCCCCTGCGGCTACGTGGGGCCGGTGGGTGGATACAAATGGAAACCACACCAGCATGAAGAAAAACCCGCCAAACCCCATCATCGTTTGTGAGAGCCCATTAACATCCTGGGATTGAGATCTTCCTTGTGGCCACCACGGTGGCTGTTGGGCCCTCTGTTATCGTGGGACGTGTCATCGATGTTTGGTGACTGTCACTTTTGATGTGCTTCTGATAGCCCGGCCTAAGTCTAGTCACCTTTACCCTGGTCTTTTTTATCCCGCCGGGACCACCCCTTCCACAAAGTCAGCACGCACCCAGCACCCAGCCGCACCTGGCACCACACAAGGGCAACGGGCGTGCGTCCCGTCCCCAAGCCTCCCTTCCGCGAGACTTGGCGCACGCAGCCGTTTGGACATTGCCCACGCTCCATGCGGACTGTGTCCCGCCAGACGGTGGGCCCTGTCAGAAGACACAGGCGGCCACACGGCTTCAGGCAACGGCCTCCGGGCACAGGAGCAGCTCAAGGCAGGCCACCCGGGCCGACAGACCCCGCGCAGGGAGCCCCGGCGTCAGACCGGCCCCCCGGTCACCTGCAGAACAGCCCTGCCGGGTGGCTCCTGACTGTGTGTGTGAGGTCCACTCTCCATGGGGGGCAGGAAGACACCCTCAGTCTCTGGATCCGGGACTCCCGGCCACGTGGTGCAGCCCAGCGAGCCCACGCAGCCCCTGCTTCGCGTTCACATTCTCCCTACGGCCACCGGCCGTCATTGAAACTTCTATGCGGGGACTCTTCTCGGCTGTGGGCACTGATCCTGAGTCCAGGAGGTCAGGGAGGCCCTGTGAGAACCCAGGGGTCCCGCCGGCTGCCAGGAAAACTCTCCTGCCCCGTTTCCCTTCAAGCACAAGGACGGACCTCAGCTGGTTCCTGTCGCGCCAGGCTGCCCAGCGGCCCAGGGAGGTGGCCCAGCTCTGAGAGCCCCAGAGGCAGGCAGTCCTGGCCCCGTGAAATGGTATGTGAGCACAGTCACTCCCTTCACGTGCTCGCGCGTAGAGCTAGGCTCGCCAGTCTCTTGGGGAGGGGCCCACGTTGTGCCGAACTGTTTGCTTTGCAAGAGGAAACCTGAGTGGGCGCCTACAAAGGCCGGAGGCTTGGGGCGTGAAAACAGGACGCGAGAACAGTCCCTGGGTATGTGTCCCAAGTGCCCGAATTCAGTTCGCAAACAGTTCTGACATCTCTCGAGATCTTCCCCCTGAGCAAGGCTTGCAGAAACAAAGTCAGTTTTCGGGACTGTTTTCTCAGGTCATCGTCCTTAAACACCCTAGCCCGATGTTCCTTCTGGCAGCCCGGAGAGGCTGGTGGCAGCTTCTGGAGAGGACCAGCTTTGGAGGTGGGTCCAGGTTCAAGGCCTGTGTGGTCACTGGGTGTGAAGGCTTGGGCACACTGCTTCCCGTTCCTGAGGGTGTTTGCTCCTTTATAAGTCATAGTCCCGAGCATGTGGAAGGCCTACAGCTCACTGACCAGGACCCTTGTGACCGGGCACTGTGGCCAGTGGTGATGTGCAGAGTCTGAGGACCCCCACCTCTGTTATGGGCCTGGATTCTGGGGAGAACGGGGTAGTCAGTGACCCTGGGGACGGGAAGAGCCGTCCCATGGCCTTTACAAAGATGCCAAGATGGGAAATGACCCTGTGTGGTCCCACCAGCTGCCCACACGCGCCCAGGGGCCAGCTCTGCTCTTGGCCTCCAGCCCTCCCACCTCAAAAGAGGGTCTTTTCCAGGAACCAGGGTGGCCACAGCAGGAACTTCACGTGGCTCCAGTCTGGCCCTTTCCCCGTGGATCCTGGACCTGCATAGACGGCCACCCCTTGGGAGCGCCCTGGTTACGTGGTCTTTGTCTCCGTATGGGCACCCCCAACACCCGGTCATCAAGGGCCAGGGGTCTGGTGGGCAGTTTGCTCCATCCCTGGGTGCTGCTTGGCTGCCCACGTGACTTTCCAGCCCCAGGATAGCCGCTGGGCACTGCGCCCGAGCCTGGCGCCCTCGGTGTCCTTCCTCGGGGCTTCTGTGTGGATGCACGTGTCGTACTGGGAAGGATCTTGCTTCCCACTTCATGTGACAGCTACTGTGGACCATTAGTTTCCCTGCCCAGCCGTCCCCCTTTTCCCAAAAGGGATTACGTGACATTCCTCCTCCTCCGTGTCATAGCCCAGAATTCCCTGGAAAACACTGACTGGTTTGTGGTCAGTCTTCCCACCAGCCTGGAAGCTCATTAAAGTCAGGGATTGGATCGGATCTGAATCTTCCATTGCCTTCAGCGCCCAGCACAAGACCACTCATGGGAAGCGTTTGGCAAGCACTGAAGGGGGGCATGGATGGATGGATGGGTGGATAGATGGGTGAGTGGGTAGGTGAATGGGTGAGTGGATGGGTGGGTGGGTGGATGGATGGGTGGGCGAGTGGGTGAGTAGAAGGATCGATAGAAGGGTGGATGGATGGGTGAATGTTGGGTGGCTGAGTGGGTGGGTGGATGGATGGATGGATGGATGGGCGTGTGGATGGGGGATGGGTGGGTGGACAGATGAATCAATGAGTTAAATGAAAAAGATGAATGAGTAAATAAATGAATGAATGAATGAATGATTTGGGTGGGTCTAGATATTCCACAGGGAAGGAGGACCATTTTGGCCCCAAGTTCCTTAGCGATGGGCATATACAGCCATGGTCTCATCACTCTACCAAGTGGGGCGACTCACCCCTCCCCATAGGAGACACGGGCTTTCCTGTCACTAGCCTGGGTTTGTGCTGTTGCTTCGGCCCCCACGCTGACCCCTCCCCACCCCTGCCACCTTTCCAGCCCCAGTGCTGGCTGCAGCTCCTGGTTAGCCGCCCCTGGGTGGGGCTGCCTCCCTCTGGACCAGGGAGGGGGTTCTTGTTGAGCCCCTCACAGGGCCCCGCCCATGAGGTGCTGAGTGGAGGGAGGGGTGAGCAGAGGGGTGGACGCGTCCTTCACCCCAAGGACGGATGGAGTCCCATCTCCAGCAGGCATGCCCTGTGGACAGCCTCAAAACCGATGCTGGAGCCCTAGGACCAGACAGAGCTCAAGAGCCGGTGAAAAACCCGTCTTTCGTCTTGCAACGTCATTGCAGTTGAAATTCTTTAAAAATCATCCCAAGGAGAAAAGCGCAAGCCGCAGCTCTCGTCCAGTCCCACGGAGCGAACAAATGTTGTTTCCAGAGATGCTCGCTTGCCAGTTGCAGTAACTGAAGCCTTTGAGGCAGGCGGGTCTATTCCCGTGGAGAATATCACGTGGATGACAGGACGCGGGATGACGGTTTGTGAGCACGAACTCCAGAACTGCCCAAGGAGGCTGCGGTCGCACATGCTCAGCCCGTCACTCCGCGCAGGGTGCAGGCCCTCCGTGGGGACCCGTGCAGGAGGGGGCCGGCTGCCGGGCAGGGCGAGTGGAGGAGGGGAGCTCCGCAAGAAGGACTCTGAAGTCCCGGGTCTTGTGGCCACGGTGCTTCCGATCTCGGCTTTTACGCCCTCCTTCCCCGGAGTAACAGCCACCCGAGGTGTTATGGCCGAACCGTGTCCCCGCAAACCCATAGGCGAAGCCCTCACCCCCAGCATCTCAGAACGTGACCGTGTTTGGAGATGGGGACTTTACGGAGGTGATAATGAGGTCACGCGGGTGAGTCCTGATCCAGTGCAACAAGTGTCCTCGTAAGGAGAGTAGGACACAGACATGCAGAGGGCCGGCCATGTGAGGACACGGGGAGAGTGATGGCCGTCAACACGCCAGGCAGAGAGGCCTCTGGGGAACCAGCCTGGATCTCAGACTCCCAGCCTCCAGAAGCGTGAGGAGAGAAGTTTGGATCTCCACCCATTTCCGAGAAGGAAACTGAGGCAGCGAGTGGCGTGGCGGCTGGCCCAGGGTCCCTCTGACAGTGGGGCGCATGCACGCGGGGTGTGTGGATTTCAATTTCTGGTTCTGCTGCCTGGAGAGAAATAAGGGGACACGTGTGTCCAGGGAATTCATGGGGCGGGTGGACACTGGGCCACACGGATGTTCACGGGGAGGCGGCGGGAGACGTGTGCGTGACGCTGGCTGGGGAATCAGTGTCCACCTGGGGCCCGCCACACAGCCAGCGTCAGAGCGAGGATGTGGGCCCTGAGGGTGGGCAGCGGCCCACAGCCGGGAGCTGGGCGCAAACCCAACCCCCCTCCTCCACAGCGCAGGCCCCAGAAGTTTACCGTCCACGTGTCACCTGATTCGAGAGGTGGGGGTCATCCCCATTCTCCAGATGAGGAGGCTGATACCGGGATGGCCTCAGTGACCAGCCTGCGACTCACTCACCTGCCGTCAGATGAGCCCCTGGGGGTGCGAGGAGCCGGGTTTACAGCCAGGCAGACCCAACCTCCCAGAGAGGGCAGGCGGTACAGGGCACTCAGGGACAGGAGGCCGCAGAACCCTCACCTCTGCGCCCCTCCTACTTCCTGTCTGCGGCCACGGTGGCGGTGACGGTGACGGTGATGATGACAGCTCTGCGGACGGTGCCCGCCCCCATCCCAGGGTACCCCACCCCTGCCTGGCCGGCCTTCGGCGGGCCCAGGCGGCCGAGACCTCGCTTCGCGCAGAAAGCTGTGACAGCAGCCCAGCCAGGGGGACACACGGTCCTTTGTGGGGACAGGAGGGAAGCAGGCATGGCGTCCTGCCCAGCTGCTGGCATCAGACGGGCGTCTGGTCTGTGTTTGCTCCCTGTCTTCCCGCAGCCAGGCTGGAGAAGTGCCCCTTCCACCGGCTGCCGGGAGCGACCATGTCATTTCCCTGGTGTGCTCCAGGACCAGGACCACAGTGGTTTCAACAGACCCCGGCCTCCGACCAGGTACCGCACTTCCCCAAGCCCCCCTGAAAACTCCGGGGGCACGGGGGTGCCGTGGCCATCAACACCATGGGGGCCTGGGCCTTCCAGCCCCTCCCACCTCCACCAGCCCCTCCCACCTCCATCCGGTCCCTCCCCCAACTTCCATCCCCGGCCCCACCTCCACCCAGCCCCTCTAATCTCCTCCAGCCCCTCCCACCTCCATCCGGTCCCTCCCACCTCCACCCAACCCTCCCACTTCCACCAGCCCCTCCCACCTCCATCCGGTCCCTCCCAACTCCACAAGCCCCTCCCAACTCCACCCAACCCCTCCCATCTCCTCCAGGCCCTCCCACCTCCACCCAGCCCCTCCCATCTCCACCAGTCCCTCCCACCTCCACCAGCTCCTCCCACCTCCACCAGCCCATCCCACCTCCACCCAACCCCTCCCACCTCCATCCGGTCCCTCCCATCTCCACAAGCCCCTCCCACCTCTACCCAACCCCTCCCATCTCCTCCAGGCCCTCCCACCTCCACCCAGCTCCTCCTATCTCCTCCACCCAGCCCCTCCTATCTCCTCCACCCAGCCCCTCCCATCTCCACCAGCCCCTCCCACCTCCACCAGCCCATCCCACCTCCACCCAACCCCTCCCACCTCCATCCGGTCCCTCCCATCTCCACAAGCCCCTCCCACCTCCACCCAACCCCTCCCATCTCCTCCAGGCCCTCCCACCTCCACCCAGCTCCTCCTATCTCCTCCACCCAGCCCCTCCCATCTCCACCAGCCTCTCCCACCTCCACCAGCTCCTCCCACCTCCACCAGCCCCTCCCACCTCCACCAGCTTCTCCCACCTCCACCCAACCCCTCCCATCTCCACCAGCCCCTCCCTCCTCCACCAGCCCCTCCCACCTCCATCCAGTCCCTCCCCCAACTTCCATCCCCTGCCCCACCTCCACCAGCCCCTCCCACCTCCACCAGCTCCTCCCACCTCCACCCAACCCCTCCCATCTCCACCAGCCCCTCCCTCCTCCACCAGCCCCTCCCACCTCCAGCCAGTCCCTCCCCCAACTTCCATCCCCCACCCCACCTCCACCCAGCCCCTCCTACCTCCACAAGCCCCTCCCACCTCCATCCAGTCCCTCCCATCTCCACCCAGCCCCTCCCACCTCCACGCCCCTGCCCCACTTCCATCCTCCTACCTGCCGCCATCCAGCCCATCCCACCTTCATCCCCCTCCCTTACTTCCATCCTCTCCCCCACCTCCACCCAGCCCCTCCCACCTCCACCCAGCCCTTCTCACATCTACCAGCCCCTCCCCCTCATCCACCAGCCCCTCCCCCGCCTCCACCCAGCCCCTCCCACATCCACCAGCCCCACCCCCCCCATCTCTCCCGCTCCCGCTGGACATCCACCCGCCCCTCCCACACTCACCCAGCACCCCCACACTCAGCAAGGATGACTCTGTCTTCGCTCCTGCCAGATGTCCGGGTGTGTCCTTCCTGCCTCCCTGCTCCGTCCAGCTGCTCTAGGTTCTTACTGAGCGCGTCTGTCCCAGCTGCACACCTCCCCTCTGTTCGGAGCCCTTCCTTCCGGCCCAGTCTCCCCAGGTGTGTCCAACACAAACCCGAGCCCAGCCCCAGCCCGGAGTTCTCGCGCGGGTCCCACTGCCCTCGGGCAGGAGCCTGGACTCCCAGCCTGCCTCCCGCTGCTGCCTGCAGCCCCTCCTCACACCGCTGGGCCTTGGCCCGGCTGCTCCCTCGCCTGGAACGCCCTTCCTGCCGCCCCCGAGAACTTCCCTGGGGCGTCCCGGACCTCCTGGGAAGCCACTGCCTCTCGCTGTGCCTGCCAAGCGCCTGTCGCCGTGCTGGGCACATGCTAGGTGCTCAGTAAACACGGGCGGAGTTCCAGACGGCTGCGGCTGGCTCAGGCCCCTGGTGAAGGAAGCCCCAGAACATTTCACCACCTGTTACCTTTGCATAGACTTTCCGCCAGGGCAAAAGCCGCCCGGATACCTCTTCCGGGTGAGGTCACCACACGGGAGCAGACCCCTCAGGCTAAACGAGTAAGTAGGAAGCCTCGAGGACAGAGGGTGACAAGACAGCGGGCTCCAACGGTTGTGGTTTGACCAGCCCTGGGCCAGCGCGCAGACCTGTCCGGCCCGCGCTGGACTGGCTGGGGGTGGCCACGCGTGATGGCTGAGTGGTGCCCCCCCAGACGTGACATATTTGGACATGGGGTCTTGAAAGAGGTGACTAGGGTAAAATGAGGTCGCTAGGGCCGTGTCCTTATAAAAAGGGAGATTAGGACACAGACACAGGGGCACAACCACGTGAGGACGTGGGGAGAGGACGGCTCCCTGCCAAGGAGAGAGGCCTCACGCCTTGACCTTGGGCTTCTGGCCTCTGGAAAGCGTGAGAACAGATGTCAGCGTGTGGTTCTTTGTTACGGTGGCCCCGGGAAGCCAGTTCGCCGCGCCTCCTAGGTTGGGCAGCGGGTGTCAGCGGTGGGGATGGGGTTTCTGGGAAGGTTTCAGGAAGTGATAGATTCTGGGAAGCCCCTCTGCCCTCCGCCACCCGCCCGCCTGGAAAGGCGGCACCTGCTTTGAGACCATGGGGGCCGCCAGGGACAGCGATGGGCAAAGCAGTGACAGCAGCAGGGCCCCTGAGTGGCCATCTGAGTCCCAGGCTGCTTGCTGGTGGGAGAGACCCGCTGTTTAGGCCCCTGCAGGGCGGGTGTCCTGTCCCTTGCAGCGCTCCTGGCTGACCAGCACAGGCCTGGCCTCTCCGTCCCCCCCTGTAAGGGGCCGGCTTCTTCCCCGTGTCCACGCTTGACCCCCGGCCCATCTGGGGCGCCTGCACCGCAGGCCCCAGGCCACAGAGGCACCAAATCCAGAGGACCCTCCTACCTCTCGCCGGTTGTCAGCGATCACTTCTGCCAAGCCGACCTTCTTTGTGACAACTGTTTGGGGAGGACGGCATTGACGATGCTGTGACACTCATCCTGCCTGGTCCCCGCCCCCCCCCTTGGCCCCGGGGCACGAGGCCTCGAATGCTTGTCATCGGAACCCCAGTGTCCTGTGTTGGCAGAAGGACCCAGGGCCCAGTTCCTTGCTGTGCGGTCTGACACGAATTCCTGGCCCTTTCTGGGCCTCGGTTTCCCCATATGCAGACGGTGGGAGGTCCAGGGTGCAAGTGAGTGGAGGCAGAAGGGCAGGCGGCTGTTTGTCCCTGTGTTTGGAGGCCCCTGGGAGTCCCCCTACCCCAACCTGAGCTCCATCCAGGTGGCCTCACGACCTTTGCTTGCAGCTGGGGAAAGTCAATCCTAATTAGGCTGTTCAATCTCAAGGTCGTTTCAAGCTGCGTCTCCCCACCTGTGCGCCAGGCCAGCCAGGGTCCGGCTGCCAGGAAGGGAGAGGCGGGGGCTCGAGCCGGCCCTGACACCTGCCTCGCCAAGCCCCGCTGCAGGGGTGCGGTGGGCTTGCGGAGCACGTGGAGGGCTTCTCTCTTTGCCACTGGCCCCGTTCTGCAGCAAACTCTACTGCTACCCTCAAAGCCCTCTGGGCAGCAAGCACTCGGAACACAGCATGTCTAGGGCGAGTGTGGGGGTCCTTGGGGGGGAGGTGGGGAGCCCTACAGGGCCTGGCTGCTGCACCACCCTGACTTGGGAGATCAGGCCATGGCTGACCCCCTGACCCTGCCAGCTCCCCGCCGTGCCCCTGCCAGGGCCTGCCCCGCACGCTGCTGGAGTCCTCCGTCTCGGTCCTCGGCCCCCCACTTCTGTTGTGACCTCTCGGCCCACAGGAAGCTAACCACGGCGGGAGAGCAGGCTGCTCCTGGCCACCCCACCCGACCCCCCAAACTCTCCTGGAAGGGCCCAGGAGGGCAGGGACCCACCCGAGCAGGCAGCGGCCAGGGCACAGAAGGCCCTGTCCCGTTCGGCAGATGTCCTGAGGAGATGGGAGCCCAGAGGGTGACGGGGAAGCCACAGCCTTCTTCCCCGGACCGCAGTGCACAGCTCTCTCTCTGCGTGACGGACGTCCGGCCACTTGCCCGGGCAGATTCACACCGCTCCTACTGACCAGGCCGCGTGAGCAGAACCCGGCCTGCTTTCTCCCCTCCCCGCACCCCCACCCGGGTCACTGCACCACCCAAGCGTGGCCGCTCGGCGCGGGCTAATTTCGCCGGCTCCCGCCGGCGCGGACGCGAGGCCTTCTGTGTCCGGCTGCGCTCACTCTGCCGTGCATCTGGGAGAAGCGGCCAAGTGACGTGTGTGGCTGGAGGCCGCCGCGTCACGCCCCTTGGTCTCCACCGTGCGGCCGCACCTCGGTTTACCCGTGCGCCCGTGGGTGGCCGTCTGGGCCGTCCCGGGTCTCTGGGTGCACCCGGCGCGTCTCCTCTGGGAGCTCACGGCGGGGGACCGCACGCGGCCTGCTCCTTGGCCCCCCATCTCGACACTGCCTCCTCTCCGGCGGTGCAGAAACGTCTTGCCGCGGTTTCGGTCTGCGGTTCCCCGATGGCTGATGAAGCTGAGTGAGTCGGGGGGGCCCCACGGCGCCTCTTCCCACAGCTGACGGCGACACCCCTGCGGAGGGCGCCTGAGCCTGAGGATTTCAAGACGCAGACTCTGGCGACCGGGGAGCCCAGCCCTGCAGACCCGGGGCGGGGGCGGGGTGTGGAAGAGCCAGGCAGCGTGGAGCAAGCGTGGGCTCCAGCTCCTGGAGGTGGGCACTCCCCTCACCGGGCAGCGCTCCTCCCCTCCCCCGGGGCCCGGGGCCCGTCCCCTCCCTGCTGCAGGGTGTTCCCAGGCTAGGCCTGTGTCCTTCCAGGAAAGCCTCAGCTCCTGGCCCAGCTGGGGGCTCGAGGAAGACCCCCGGGTGGGGCCGTGCGCCGGTGCCCTGTGCGTTAGGAGGCCTCCGCCTTCCCTTCTGCCACGGAGCCTCGGGCCCCCTTCCCGGCCGTGCCTCAGTTTCTCCAGCTCCTAAACGCGCAGGTTTGAACTCAAAGCTCTAGCACAGGCCTTCCAGCTGAGAGCATCTCTCTTGGTTAAAACCATACAAACCATATAAACAAATTCTATGAGGTTCCAAAATCAGAGGACAAGCGTCTCACTGCATGGTGCTCTGCACACCCCCTCCTGCAGTGAGTCTCCCGGGCTGACCCATCCTTCCCTTGTTTCTTCTGTTCACGCTCCACTTCTGGTGTTTCCCGTGGCGCCGTGCAGCGCTCGTGCAGACCTTGTAAACGGCTGCGTACTATTCCATCCGGCAAGCCGGCCCCGGCCCTCGGCCCTTCCCCCGCCGCTGGACCCGAAGCCTGCGTTCCGGTTCCTGGCGAACGGCACAGCAAGGGTGGATGGGCGACTGCGTGCACGTCCCTCTCCTCCACGTATTTGGGACTATTTCTTTAGGATGCACTCCCAGAAGCAGAATTTCTGGGTTGCGGTCCACGAACGTTTTTGTTGTTTAATGGCTGATCTAAGTTTCCATTTCAGACTCATTATCCCAATTTATAAAGTCAACAGCAAAGCATGGGACGCGGCAGCCAGCTCACCCCCCAGTGCCGGCTCTGCTATTCCAGAACGTTTTGATTTCATGGCTGGAAAGAGACCCCCCGTGGGTTTAGCGTGCGTGTGTGTGCGTCTCCTGGCAGCGGGGACAGCCCTCGGGTGGGGCCGCGTCTCGGGGGAGCCAGGCTCAAAAGAGGTTTTATTCTCTGCTCCTCGAGGAGACCGACCCTTGGAGGGAAGGTCTGCCCACCGTGGGAGAGCGCTGGGCAGGTGCCAGGGCCCCTGGGTTCCCGCCTCCCCTGGACCAGGCAGCCAGAGCCAGGTCCCCAGGAAAGTAGCTTGGCCCGGCCCCCTCCTCCCCAGGAAGGCGAATCCTTGGGATCACCAGCTGGATTCCCAGGGGACCCTCGGCCCCCTGGTACCTGGGCCTGTCGAGGCTCAGGGTGCTTCCTCCCTCTGGGGCCCTCCTGGGACCGCTACCCCCCGAGCCAGCCTCCAGGCCACCGGGCAGCTGTTGCAGCCTCCATGCTCCCGCTGCCCTGGGGGCCCAGTGGCAGCGCCTCGGACTGGCGTTCAGGGCCCTTCACGTGCCGGCCTCCAGGGACCTCCCTGTGTCCCCTCTGGGCCCTGGACCGGGCACCACTCTGCCTCTTGGCCCTTTTCTAAGCCGGACGCAGGTACCCTGGAGGGAAGGGAGCTGGCATGTTGCTTCCGGGGCTCAGGCACATGATGGCAGGCCTGTGGCACTTCAGTTCCCCCATCTGCAAAATGGGACAGCGTCCCCTATGAGGCGGGACTCAGGAGATGCTGACCGTCACTGCTGCTGTGGCGAGCGGGGCCCCAGAGTCAGGGCGGGGGGACGCACGGTGAGCGGGGCCTCAGAGTGGGGGGGCGACGCACTGGGCGAGCCGGTCTGAGTGCTCCCCTGCAGGGAGGGCTCCCGTCACGGGAGGACAGAGGAGGGCCGGTGCCCTGCTGGCCTGAGTCTGAGGCCCGAGGGACCGGGTGGTCGCCTTGATCGTGACCCCTGGAGGGGGCAGCTCCGTCCAGCCCGTGCGTGGGATCGCTGCCGCCGGCCCTGCGGGAGGGGCGTGTTTCCAAGTTTCCAAGCTGGGCTTGTGGTATCAGAAGTTTCTCCAAAATACCCATTCGCTCCTGGCCGCGCAGCTGTTTTTCCTTAAAAAGAAAAACACAAATCAAACCCAAAACAACCAAGTGGGGCTTCAGTGGCGTGCTGGCCAGGCTGCTGTCGGAGAGCGAACAACGCGAACAGCTGTGCTGGCCAATTTCGGCTTAAAGGAGCTCTGGCCCTCCCTGCTGAAGTCGCCGTGTGAAGGGCCAAGCACTGTCCACCCGCAGTCCCATCAGGCCCCTCTGAGGACAGAGGGGCAGCGGGGCCTCCCGCTCGGAGCCTTTGCGCAGGCTGTTCCCTCTACCTCCAACACCGTTCCCTCGATGTCCTCCCTGCAGCTCCTCCTGTGGGGGCTGTTCCCACCCAACCCCCGCTCCCTGCCTCTCACCCATCCGTGCGACGCATCTGCTTCCGTCCCACGGACGTGCTGTCCGTGGATGTGGGCTGGGCCACGGCTCTGTGGTTCTCCTCGGGGTCTCTGAGCCCCCTGTGCATACGACAAACATCCGGTTACCGCTGGTTGCACGAAGGCCTTCGTGGACTGGGCACCTGCTGCTTCCTGGGGCACAACAGTGCATCACCTGGGCCTCTGCCCTCTGCAATCGCCTCTTTTTTTTTTTAATTTTTTTTTAACGTTTATTTATTTTGGGGACAGAGAGAGACAGAGCATGAACGGGGGAGGGGCAGAGAGAGAGGGAGACACAGACTCGGAAGCAGGCTCCAGGCTCCGAGCCATCAGCCCGGAGCCCGACACAGGGCCCGAACCCACGAACCGCGAGATCGCGACCTGAGCCAAAGTCGGACGCCTAACCGACCACCCAGGCGCCCCTGCGGTCGCCTCTTTAAAGCTTCATGCAATTAGCAGGGAGGTAGGATGTCCTTGAGGAGCCCACGCTATTGCTGGTCATTGCAACACCCCGTTTCCGAATTTCACAGCCAGGCAGACTCAACCCAGCCTCACCTCCTCTAGGGAGCCCTCCTGAGCCCTTCCCCGTGCTTCCCTCCATCAGAGCCCCGCTCGGGCTGGCCACCCCCACCCTGCATCTGCCCGTTCTCTGACGGCTGTTCCGGGACGTGGGGCACAGGGAGCAAAGCAGGGAGCCCCTGCTCCTGGGGCCCGGACATCTGGGGGGAGAGGTAGATTCAAACAGGAAACAATAAGGAGAAATTGTTAACGAGTAAATACATAAAATGCCAGACAGCAGTAAGTTCTGTGGGAAAAGTGAAGATGGGCAGGGGCAGGGGAGCAAGGGCAGAAGCAGGGAGACGGTCAGAGGCTCCCGCAGGGCCATCCCAGCTGCCGCTCGTGGCTCAGAGCAGCAGAGGTGGGGAGAAGGTTCTAGATCGTCTGCAGGTGGCACCTCTAGAACTTGCTGGTGGGTTGCACACACCATGCGAAGAGAAGGGAGTGACGGCCACGGTCCAGTCGAGTGGAAGGAGGGGCGGGTGGTCCCCAGGATGGAGACCCCGGCGGTCAGTTTGGCTTTGAAGGTGGTGGGGAGGCAGGTGGGCGGGGCAGGCTACGGAGGGGCTTTGCCTGAGCCCTGCTCGGCCCTTCGTGAGCCTGGCCACCTGGAGCGAGTGACAGGCTCCCGAGCCCGGCTTCCCAGCTGTGCAAGGGAGACACGGCCCCGCCGGGCAGCTGTGGGAGAGCGGCCTGGCCTGCGCGGAGGAGCCCTCCACCAAGGGGTCCAGGTGGCCACCGTCCTCCCGAACGTGTGTCCTTCGCCCCGTCCTGGGCCCCAGCTTCCTGGAGCCCCCGGGAGTCATTCGGGGCCCCAGCTCAGATGCCACGGGCCGCCCTCGCGCCTGCACATCCTCTCTGCCTCTGGCTTCGCGGGCACAGCAGTTCCAGTCCCTCGTCCCCGAACCTGGGGACCCCTCCACGGGGACGTATGCAGGTGGGGCCCTCGCCCCTGCCTGCTCCTTTCCCCAGTGGCCTTGGCCTGGGGTGTCCTCCGGGAAGCCTCCCCTGGGCCCCCCACCCCTGGCTCCTTCTCCCTCCAGCAGAGCCTGGCCTAGCACCCTGTTTTCTCTAATGTCTGCCCCACAAAGCTAGAGAGCTCACCCGGTAACAGGCTCCGCTGTAGGCAGCCAACAGAGAGTTGCGTGCCTCATCCCCAGGCGTTCTCTCGTTCACGGAGGAGGAAACCCAAAGCACAGAGAGGGCAGGTGCCTTGCCCAGGGTCACACAGCCGGCAGGGGTGGAGTTGGGGTTCAGACCAGCGCTGGGCTCCAGCGTCGGCCGCCTTCTGCCCTTGCTTGCCCTCAGCCCCGGGCACGGTTGGGTCCGCCCACGACAGAGCGGGGGCTCCTAAGGGTATGCAAAATGCAGGAGCGCTCAGATACGATTCTCCCCACTTTCCAGGGGAGGAAACTGAGGCCCAGGCAGTTAGCGCGTCCCTTGCATGTCCTTAGAGGCTGTGTCCAGACTGGAGCCAGCAGTCCTCTGAGCCCCAGCTGGCCCGGCCCCGGGCTTGAGGCCAGAGAGTGGATGCGTGCGTGGGCTCACCCCAGGGCTCGGTCACTCCACCTCCCTGAACCTCACCTTTCTCACCTTTCTCGACCTTGGGCGATTGGGGTGGGAATTCAGTCCTATAAGCCAGAGTGCCCTGAACTTTAACCTCCCCGGTAACGGCTGAATGCAGATCCCGGGTCAGTGGGACTCACCTTACCGTCGGGTCTCGGTGGGAAACCAAAGCTGCCTGACGGCAGCCCACGCTATAAGCAGCAAGGACGAGACCAAGCACCCAGAGGCCCCTGAGCCAGCCCTCCACCCGTGTCACTGCCCGGGGCACCCGGGCACCCGGGGCTTGGGCCAGATTTAGGGCTTAGCAAACTGAGTCCTTTGTGTTGGCCATGGAGCTCATGGGGAGACGGAGTGTTCACAGCTGTTGTCAGAACTGCAGAATTTGCCAGTAATTTGGAGAGAACTGGCCCCAGCGCAAGGGACAGCTGGGGCCCATGAGCACGGATCCGTATCCCCTCTCCCCCGAGCGAGGAGTTGTTTGCTCTCGCGCTGGGGGCAGAGGCACAGGCATTCTATTTTTCTCGGAATATAATGAGTCCTGGGCCTCACTCCTATGTCCCTCAGATGGGAAAAAAATAGCATCGGCCCTACATCTGGTGGCAGAATCAGGAGGACAAAGCTCCAGCATGGCACGAGGGCTGGCCACATGGGCCCATAGCACCGAGCACCAGCTGGTCCCCAGGCCTGGGCCCATAGCCCCCGCACTCAAGGGACTCCAGTTAGGATCTAGGAGGAGGCAAGAGCAAGGTGCCGGAACCCCCCGTCCCCATCCACACGGCCTCTGCTGCTGTGACTTTCCTGCGCATCTCAGGGTGTGAGGCCAAATGTCTTCCTCCTACACAGCACACGACACTGGGAAGGGGGACATGACCCCACACAGTGGGGACCCCCGGACCCATCTATCTGCTGGACTCTGAAGTCTACACCCTCCACCAGGAGCCTGTGGCCCTGAGATCTCATGCTTCCCCCTCCCTCTGCCTCTCCAGCTGGGACGGCTCCCCATCCCCCTCTGGGACACACGTCTCAGGCCACCGTCCGAGCTGTTCTTTTCCACGGCTCACAGGACAGCTTTCCTTCTGTCTCATTTTACATCAAAGCTGTATGCGCTTGTGATCTAAGGAATTATATCATTCCCAAGGCTTGTTATGAACCCGCCCACTACACCAACTGTTCTTCCCCAGAGGCAACCACTTCCTTTTCCTTTTGAAACTAATTCTTTGGGTGTTTATGTCTGTATTCCAAAATAGCCTTCTTGTGTTGCCGATTCTTGCTTTTTTCAGCTTGGTCAATAGTACTGACTTCCTTTATGGAGGAGAGGCACTAGCTTTCTCTCATCCCTACTCCCACCCCACACACATCTTCTCATCATCCCTCCCAATCACAGAGAGTGTGGTGTGGAGTGGATTCATATGATCATGTAAATGTAACCCACAGCAGAGCCAGCAGAGCCAGGTCATATACGATGATCACTTTACCCGCCTTACGTTTTTTCCCCTATAGTTATCAATTGCTGTGTTATTTTATCTGGTTTTCGTGTGTGTGTGTGTGTGTGTGTGTGTGTGCTTATTCCTAACTCAACACCAAACTCTTTGTCTTGTCTAATTCTCCAGACCTTTGGGGGCACCTGGGTGGCTCAGCTGGTTAAGCGTCCGACTCTTGATCTCAGCTCAGGTTTCGATCTCGGGGTCGTGGGTTCAAACCCCTTGCTGGGCTTTGCGTGGAATGTGAAGGCTACTTAGACAATAAACAAGTAAGTGCCCAGAACTTTGGACACACCAGGTGTTCTGCATCTTGCTTGGTCTGAGTTGACTCCCGCGTGGGGCAGAGCTCACGCTTGTTGGCTTTGGTGTCTGGCAGGGACCTGCTTCCTGGTTCACAGATGGCACCTTCTGCTTATTTCTCACAAGGCAGATGGGGTAAGGGGGGCACTCTGAGGTCTTTTTGGTAACAGCACCGATCCCATTCTTGGGATCTCATGACCCAAGCACCCACCAAAGGCCTCCCCCTAACGCCGTCACATTGGGGGTTAGGGTTTCAACGTACGAACCTGGGGGTGGGGCTGCAGATATTCAGTCTATAGCACTGGGTAGAATTCTAGTCTGGAAATCATTTTCCTACAGAAGAAGCTGGGCAGGGGCCAACTGCGTAGGACTGGCTCCATCCCCTTCTTGTCAGTGTAGCCATCGTCAAGTCCAAAGCCGTTCCCACTCCTAATTCCTTATAAGTGACCTTGCCCTCTTGTATTACCTACTGAAGAATAAAAAATAAAAATAAGTTAACTGTCGAGCAGTCTCATTTGGCCCACACTCCTGTGTCCTTCAACTTAAAAAAACAAACAAACAAACAAACAAACAAACAAACAAACAAGAAAAGCCAGTCTCGGTCTCCTCTTGTGGTCACGGGAGCTGGACTGCAAATCCAGAAATAATCAAAGGAACAAATCATGGCTGTGTTTTCCCCTCAAGCCCATCAAGTGTGGAGCTGCGGGAACGTAATGAAAACTGCCATCAGCTCACTGTTGTCAGGAATCTGGCCCGTCGGATCTGCGTGCTGTGGGCGCTGGCCGTAGGACACTGGGGAGTGAGCCTGGCACCGGTGGGCCCGCGGGGGGAGCGGCCAGCACTGTCGTCCCCGCACGGGGCACCTGCACCTTTCTGGAACACACTGCCCTGGCTGCCCCTGCATCAGCCCCTTGGCGCTCTCCGTGGCCCTCCCTGCTGGTGACAGCTGACCTCCCAACTCGGGGTGGCCCCAGAGGCCCTCCCCCTCCCCGTGCCGTGGGCGATCCTCTGGGAGGGGAGCAGACTGTCCCCTCCTCCCACCTACCTCGGGTTTGAGTGTGATTATCTCACCTACAAGCACCGGTGGGAAGGATAAAATCACCGGGCTGCCTTCCCAGCTGTGCAGACCGAGGTTAAGGGCTCGGTCCTCTGGGCCTCAGTCTCCTCATCTGTAAAGTGGGGAGAAGAAAGCTACTTTGAAAATGAAAGCAGTAACAAGATGCGGTTTGACAAACGCCTGGCACACAGTAGGTCCTCATATTTGCTGCAGAACAGTCTGCCAAAAAGCCGGGGGTCCTTGGTGGGCCCAAATGCTCGTGACAGACCCCAGAGGCTCTGCCTGGAGAAGCCCCAGGCTTGTCTGACGTAAACCGCAGCCCCCTTGGCCCCGGCCCCGGAACTGCAGCCTTCTGGGATTGGAGAGGCTCCCGCCAGGAAGGGCTGGGCCGCCAGCTCCCTCTGGTTCTCATTAGGACTCCTCACCCCCCTCCCCTGCTGGGCCGCATCCCTCCTCACAGTCGCCTTGGGACCCTCACGGCCCAAGTCCCTGCAGCTCGCCAGGGTCAAGCCAGAGGACTTGAACCTTCCAGAAAGGAGGTGGAATACAGCCAGACCCCAGGCTGGGCCGGGGATGCTGAACCAGGTGGCCTGCGGGCCTCCGGACGTGGGTGAGGACGGGCTGGGCCGGGCAGACCCCGAGACAGAGGCAGAGACTGGGAGGCAGGATAAGGAGACGGCCCTTACCTGAGGCTCTAGGGGACCCCAAAGGGTGTGCACTCCCTAGACGTGGGGTTGAGCGAGCGGGCGGTGTCAGGACAATTTCTGGGTGACCGGGGCGGGGCAGGTGGGGCTGATCGGTGGGATATCTAGGAGGTCACTAGGCACCTGGTCAGGCGCTGGGACAGGGCTCCCTGTGTCGCCAAGGCCTGCCGTGGCGCTCCGATCGCCCTTTCCTGGGTCATGGCTCTTGGGTCTTTACCCTCAGGGTCCCCTTCCTGGGCAGGCCACGGGCGGTCCACGGGTCTAAATCACCAGGGCCTCGGGTACCGACGCCTTTGTGGGAGACTCGAGCAGATGTTCGGCAACCTCCGCCCTCTTCACCAACGCGCTTTTGCGGGTGGGTAGTTTCCCTCCGTGACAGCTCTGCCCGGCGTTCGGGCAGGTGGGGTGGGTGCTGGGTGGGTGGGGTGCCCACGGCTCTGGCCGGCCGGTCAGGGCCGGCACCTCCGGCGGGCAAGGGCACACACAGGCCCACGGGACCCTGCATATGTTCAGCTTTAAGTCCTTTTGGAATCAGAAGGAAACGTGAAGATATGTATATGTAATATGAAGATATGCATATGTAATATGAAGATATGAATATGTAATAAGAAATACGGCCTGGGCACATTCATCTCTGGACTAACATGGCTGTAAGATACGATTAAAAAAACTCTGTTTGGTGTATGTAACTTATTGTCACGTTGGCTAACATACGGCGCGTGCATTGTGCTCTCGGCTTTGGGACTAGATTCCCGTGATTCATTGCTTGCATACGACGCCCGGTGCTCGTCCCAGCACGTGCCCTCCTCGCTGCCCGTCACCCATTTTCCCCACCCCCACCCCCCCATCAACCCTCAGTTTGTATTTAAGAGCCTCTTATGGTTGGCCTCCCTCTCTGTCGGCCTCTCACGTTTCCTTCTTTTCCCCTATGTTATCCGTTGACTTTCTCGAATTCCGCGGAGGACTGAAATCAGATGATATCTGTCTTTCCCTGATGATACGATATTCATCTATCTTTATCTGTCCCTTGCTCAGCCTAATACGCTCTAGTTCCATCTATGTTGTCGCAGATGGCAGGATTTCATCCTTTTTCATCTCCGAGTAGTATTCCATGGGCTGTCTATACACCCCACCTCTTCTTTATCCATTCACCAGTCAGTGGACATTTGGGCTCTTTCCATAACCTGGCTGTGATTTGTGATGCAAATCTTCTGATTATGACTTTCGGGCGCAGAAGACCCTCACTGGGTTCGTTTGGACCCTCTGACGACAAGGCGTCGAAACGTGACTCAAACCAGCTTTAATCTAAAAGGGCAGTTGCCTGACTCAGTGGCTGATACGGGCACAGCTTGTTCCGGGGCCTGGACAGAGTTGTCCGGGCCCGGGCCCCACCTGTGGCTCTTAGACCGGCTCTCTCCTCCCTCGGCGGCCCCCTGGTGCCAGCTCAGCCGGCAGTGTAAGGAACGCCCCTCCGTGACCCTGGGAGCTCCTGGCCGGTTAGCAGCAAGTGGGGGTTTCTGTCCCTGGGGACCTCCCAGTGACAGCGCTGGGCCGGTGCATGAGGCACTCAAGCAGTGCTCTTGGGGGTGCAGACATCGGTCTTACCTGGGGGCCAGTCCCCCCACTTCCTTCCTTCTCTGCACTATGCCAATCCCAGGTAAGCTTCAGGAACCTTCCGAGGGCAGCTTCCTTTGGTTCTGACAGGTTTTCGGGTGGGAGGTGGCTGTGCCTGCCTTAGGCCACCAGGACAGGCTCCAGTGTCCTGGTCCAATGGATGTGGCGCTCCCCGGGGGGTCCGAGGCTCAGATGCTGCTCGTGCGGGACGTGGCGGGGGTCGGAGGCGGGAGGAGGCTCCTTGGGGAGCTGGCGGGGCACCGCCTGTGCTCAGTGGCCTGCATCTTCCCGGGGCTTGGAGGGCGCGAGGTGCATGTGAGCGCGTAGGTGTGAGTTCGGTCTGCTGTGAGCGCACGGTCACGCGCGCTGATGACCTCCTGTCTGTCCCCCGCATCCTCCCCCGCCCCCGGGGCTGCAGGCCAGCCCAGCCACGGGACGCGTCGCCGGCCACGCCTCGCTCCCCCTGAGCGTGAGTTCGTGGTGCCTTTAAAACAGGAGGCGTTGACGCCTCTCTGAGCTGGTCCCCTTGGTGCCCGTGGGGAGACTGAGGCCTGTGGCCCGTGACCCTGCTTCACCTTCTGTGGCCTTCGGGGGTCTCCCTGTCTGTGGGTCCGAGGCGGCTCGGACCTCACCCCTATGCAGCTCGCCTCCCTCTGTGCCCTCCTGTGGGCCACAGGCCCGGGGACTTCTGCACCCGGCTTGCTTGCGACCACGCGGCTCAGACCCTAAACGGCGCCCAGCTGCTCACAGGTGATGGGTGTCACGTCTTCGCCGTCGGAGCCTTTTGCAGACTTGCCGGCCTGTGACCGAAGGCAGCCGTCTCTGCCCGGGGGCCACCCATCCGCGGGACCGCGTGTGACCCTCCACAGGCGTCTCTGGCTGTAGGTATTTGACCGTAAACAAGAGACGCCCTCTGTCCCTGTGACCTCATCTTTCCTTGGCTCTCCCAAGCCGTCCGTTGGCAGGACCCCAGGAGCGCAATCAGGGCCCGAGGACCTTCCATTGCTTCCCTCGGACCCCAGGGAAGAGGCTGGCTTGGGGTTCTTTCCTAGTGCACGGGGTGGGGCTGCGGCCCTGGGCGGGGAAGGGGCTGGGCAGGGCTGCCCGGTGCCCCCCTCCCCGTCCCCACCGCTCGCCGTGCAGAGCGTCTCCCGGTAAGCCTGCCCTCCACACCACTTGGCACCCGGTGTGCCCTCACCGCGTGGGCACCAGACCGCGGCCGGGCACAGACAGTACCTCATTCACCCAGGTCTGCCAGCTGCGGGACCACGGCTACGGCCAGGAGAGGGCACAGGAGGTCCTGAGTCCGCCTCGGGCGGGCTGTGGGGTGGGTGAGCGTGCACCCTTCCCACCTCAGACATTCTAGAATGGTGATCTGCCGCTCACACTGGGCAGGGAGGGGGAGGGGCTTCTGCCGGGAGGCAGGCATTGTGCCAAGCACTTGACCACTGGACCTGGGCCGTCTCTGAGACCCTTCATGCTGACTCTGTGAGGTGGAGACTCGAGGACCCATTTGACAGATGAGATGAGCTGACCAACTCAGGGTCTCACAGGCGGGGGCGGGGGGATCAGGATGCCAGGCCACGCCCCTGTGGCTCCAAAGCAATGCCCCCCGGGTCACATGGACTTTCTAAGGACAGGAAGACGCAAAGAGCCCCTGAAATCCCACCAACGAGACTCAGGCTGCGCAAAGCCTGGCAGAGCCTTTTGCGTGGTGATGAGGTCCAGAGGTGACCCCGGGGTCGAAGGTCTTCCGTGGTCCAGCGTCCACGGTCGAGGCCTGCACCCCGGGCGGGGCTGGGAGGGGGAAGAGGGGACCAGGGTGCAGCCCGGGGGGAGGTACCCCCTCTCAGGAGGCAGCACGCGCTTGTGAGGCCCTACAAGGGGGCACCTCCCTGAGTGCCGCGTCCTGAGACCCCTCTCCGCAGCCTGTCCCGGCCCTGATCAGCCACCTGTTTTCGGCAGAGGGGACAGAGGGGGCGAGGCAGAGGGAGAGAGAGTGGGAAGGATTCGGGAGGCAAGGGCTACTCAGAACATGAGGGCCGCCCTAGAGCTCCCCGGGCCTCGCACAGAGGGGTCTGGGCCGTGGTTCCAAGAGCGGTTCTCCCCAGAGGGCAGCATTGTTGTGACGTTGCCCGGCTTTGATTTCTGGTTAAACGCGCTGTATTTCTTTCTGATCGTAAACGTAGCATATCCTCACCCGACACCATGGGTTAGTGGGAGCCTGGGTGCTGGGGCCACATCGTGGACCCACCTGCAGTGTCAAGCTTCAGGCAAGTTATGTCTCAGCCTCCCCAGCCACACGCAGGGGCACGGGGTCGCCCTTGCCTTCTGCACGGTGACATTCCAAGATCCCAAGGTTCGGAGTTCCAGAATTCAGCTTGTGGGGTTTTTTTTTGGCAGGGGGTGCTATGGACTGAATGTCTGTGCTCCCCCCGAAATGACATGGTGAAACCCTCACCTGCAGCGTGGAGGCGGGAGGAGGGGGATGATGACCCTCGGGAGGTGATCAGGTCGTGAGAGCAGGGCCCCGTGACAGGATTAGTGTCCTTATAGGAAGAGACGGAGGGGGTGATCTCTCTGGGCCACGTGAGGACGTGGCAAGGAGGTGGCCATCTGTGCACGGAGGAGAGAGGATCGTTCTGCCAGTGCCTCGATCGAGGCTTCCAGCCTCCAGAACCGTGGGGAATGGATGTCCGTTGGTAAAGCCCCCAGACCCCGGTGTTCTCTTGCAAGAGTCCGAGCGGACCAGAAACCCGCCCTTTCTTTCCCACCCTGCCCTCGGTTGGCCGGCCACCTGCTCCCTTCCGGTTTCCCGGGGGACACCGATAGCCAGGCGGGTCCCAGCGTGGACGCACAGGGCACAGGGTTAACCAGGTGCCCACTCTCAGCGGTGTGCAAGTGCAGGGCTGCGTCCGTCACGGCCCGAGGCCCCACCCCCCAGGGACTGTCTCAGCCGCCGTGTGCCCGGGGGCTGCAGGGCCCAGAGAGGGCAGAGCCTCCCGGCTCGAGCTGCTGGGCATCCTCGCCCTCGGCTTCCTCTGCCCGGCCTCACCTGTCTTGAGTGTGTGTGGAGGTCACCCGCCCGTGGGGACACCCAACAGTGGCGCCTGGACTCGGGGCAGCTCCCAGGACTTTTCCCCTCACCCGGACCCCAGGTGACGGCGGGGGCCCCCGTTCCCGCACCCACATCCCGCCTCCCGTTTTCCTGAGAAGTCACGGCCCGAGGGCTCAGGCACAGGACCTGCCTCCCCAACCCTCCTGGCCTCCCCGGTTCCGCTGGCCTCCCCCCGGGCCGACCCTCCGCCTGCCTCTCCACCCACCTGCCGCGGCTCCCCGACCTCTGGCCGCAAACATCAGCATCCGTGTCTAACAGCTGTCCCATTTCCTGGCCGGTCTCAGCGCAGGGGCTCCTGAGGGGTACGGGCACCCCGGGTCCGTCTCGGGGTCCCGGCCGTGGGAGACACGCTGCCTGGGATGCACCTCCACCCTCCTCGGTTGGGGTTGTCACCGCTCGGTCCCAGAGGCTGGGCCTCTCTGCCTTCCTTCCCCCCCAAGAACCCGACCTGGGGCTGGCATGGCACCACCCCCGGCAGAAAACCTTCCCCTGTTTCCCAAGGAGCCCCAGGCCCTGTGCAAAGATGGGACCGTGGTGGCCTGCCCCCATCCCCCAGGGAGCGTCACCCTGATGTGGAGGCTCCGAGCGGGGCGGCATCGTGCGTTCATTCATTCGTGATCCCTAGGCGTGGCCCCAACTCAGGCGGGGTATGATGACAACTGGGCTCACAGATGGGGGGACAGAAAGGGGTGAGGGAGAGCGTAAAGTCACTCAGGGAAGACCAAACGTAACCCGGTTCGGCGGCTGGACTACAGGACGGGCAGAACCGGGCTCTGCAGTCAGAAGTCAGGTCACAAGAGAGCAGGGTTCCCGGCTCCCGCACTGTGGACCCTTGGGGCCGGATGATTTGGGGGGGGGGTCACCCTGTGCATCAGAGGACGCTTAGCATCACCCCTGGCCTCCACCCACTCGATGCCAGCAGCCCCCCCTCGGTGTGACAGTCCAGACTTCGCAGACACTGCCTGATGTCCCCCGGGGGTAGCTGGGATAGATGGTCACCCCCGGTGCTCCTGGGGAGCTGGCATCGTCCTCCCTCAGATCTGAGGCCGGGCAGGTGGTGCGTTTGTGTTGCGAATTCACCAAGCTGTCCGCTCGTCATCAGAGACCCCCTCCATAGGTACATCACAGCCGGGACAAAGTCCGGAACGAAAGGGATCCCGGCAAACAGGACGGAGACGCCACGGGCCTTCGGGGTCTCCAGCGGCCGCCGGCTCTGAGGGTGTTGGCCTGGGACAGAGTCTCAAAGAGCCCCCAAAGGAATCAGCTCGGGGCTGCTTTGAGCACGTAGCTGTGCGCCAAGGTCAGCCCCGTGCGCTCAGGCTGGGCCACGGCTGGCGGCGGGGCTCCCGTCCTGACCCCACACTGGCAGGCGAGTCCTGTGCTCCGAGTCCCCAGCGCCTGGCACACAGAGCAGGCCTCAGCGATGACCCCGGGTGGGCGCGGCTGGCACAGCGACACGGTCAGCGGCTCCGACGTGCGCGAGCTGTCTTCTGGGCTCCCTGCTGAGCTGCTCCCACGCTTCTGCGAACAGAAGACAAGTGTCTCTTTATTGTCGTTGGCGGTACTAAGAGTGAGCCTGGGGGTCAGTACTGGGGGTGGCTGGCGGGTGTGGGGTCTGCACGCCCGGGAGACCAGGCAGAACCACAGCCGTGCTTGGAGGGGGGCTTCACTTCCGCGTAGCCCGGCAGGACAGCGAGCCCGGGAGCCACGCAAAGTGCGACATCGGGGCTCAAGCCTCAGGCGACGGAAAATCTGGATAGTCGGGGCACGGGGAGGGACCCCATGTCCGCAGCCCGGGAAGCCCCGGGACCGTCCAGATGCCGGTTCCCCGACTCGATCTGCAGATTCAGAGCAGCCCCCCGCCCCCCACGCCAGCAGGTTACTCGGTGGGCGTCGGAGACGACCGGAAACCCGCACACCTCGTCTCTGCAGGCTGACGTCAGGGGTATTTTCATTGCCTTCTTTGTGCTCTCCTGGTTTTTCTGCTACGGACCGTGTTACTTTTAACACTAGAAAAGGGCAATCAGCATATTAAGTTTTTGAAGGAAGAAACGCAGAAAGAGGGAACAGGCAGGCCGGGGCCGGGGCAGATGAGTTTAGCAGCAGAGCGTTTCGAGCTGGCCGGACGGGCCGGCAGGGCCGCTGGGGCCCGCTGTCCCACGTCTCCTTCCGGCGTCTGGCAGCCCCGGGCCGCGGGCTCTGGCGGGGAGGGAGGCCCGCGGTGAAACTTGACCCGGGCTGGCCTGGGACGTGGGCCCCTCTGCCTCCTGCATCTGCAGTGGGGGGGGGGGGGTGCGGGAGGGGGACGCCTGGGAAGCAGTCCGCTTTCTAGCCTGGCTGGGCTGTGAAGGGAGGAGTTCTCCAGCTAGGGTCCTTTCTTTTCAAAGCCCTTTAAAATAGATGATGGGGCAGTTTTTCATGGTCAAGCCCCGTCCTCAGGGCCCACCGTGCAAAGGGCCTGAGGAGGCCTGAGGGCAGTCAGGAGCCGGCCCCTCACACTGTGCTCGGCCTTCAGGGCCTGGCTCCCGGGCCGCTTCCTCCAGGAAGCACCCTCCCCACGTTCCTGGGCCTGCAGTGCTCAGTCCCCAACCTGCAGTCCTAATGGGCCTCACCTGCCCTGTGCCGGGTCGCTGGCTCTTTCTCCCTTTGTGGGGGAGGCTGGACGACCCAGCCGACCTTGGCAGGGGAGCCGGGAAGGGAGGACACATGCCTGGCGTGGTCCCACGGAGGCACGAGGGAGCTGGTTTTATCCACAAACAGTCATCCCTCTCTGGCTGTAGGCTGCTCTTGGCTGTTGCCTCTCCGGCACGTGGGGCCTGCCCCGGCCACCGGCTGGCACACTGCCAGGCTGGTCCTCTGGCCTGAGACCAACGTAGGCAGAGGCAGGAGTGACGGGATGGTCTGCAGGCGAGCTGGCCAAGGTGTGGGGATGGGCCCCGCCACACCTACTCCTGTGTCCTCAGGCAACCGGACCTCACGCTGCACCCCCGTGGCCTTCACGGAGACGGCACTTGATGAACAGCACGTGCCCAGGACCCAGGGGGACCCAGGGGGGCCGCGGGCCCCTTCCCTGAGCCCCTCTTGCCTTGGGTCTAGAGCAAGTACTCGCGGGGGTTTGATGAAGGAAACAGCAAGGAGGGTCCGTGCCAGTTCTAACCCAGTCCTGGAGCGGCCGCAAAGCAGCCACTCACTCAACCGTTCCTGTATCTGCCCGGCCGTGAACCTGAGCCTGTCGCAGCGGCCGGTAGCGGCTCAAAAGGAGGACCCTCGGTCCCCGGAAACCGGACAAAGGCTGGGGACGGGCGGCGGCTTTGCAAGCAAGCCGGGCGCACGGAGCTCACTGCTGGACTTCGGAATCAGACAGATACAGGCCCACCTCAGCCCCGCCACGTTTGTGCTGTGTGGCCCCGGGCAAACGCCTCTCCTCTCTGAGCACCTCTCCTTGTCTGCAAGACGTGGGAAAGAAGTTGTTGACAAAGTCAGGAGAGGACAGCCCGTGCCTCGGGGGCTCAGACGCCCTCCTCGCGGTGAGTGGGCCACACAGCATCGCTGCTGTATCGGGCAGCTGGATGGGGCTCTCGTTGCCTGGGATGTGCTTCCAAGAACAGAGCGCGCTACATTCCAACCCCTTCTTCTGTACAAAGTTTTCGATGTCTAGTTTTGAGGGAGAGTGTGCGAGAGGGGGAGGGGCAGAGAAAGAGGGAGACGGAGAACCTGAAGCAGGTTCTGCACGGTCCGTGCGGAGCCCGACGCGGGGCACGAGCCCGTGAACCGTGAAATCACGACCTGAGCTGAGGTCTGACGCTCAACGGCCTGAGCCACACAGGCGCCCCTCACCCCTTCTAAAGAAGGATCCTGACCCTCTGGAGGGACACCGACCTTAGCCGTCCCCTGCTTCTGCCGAATGTGATGGACGGCGGCGGATGGATGCTCAGGAGACAGCTGGCCGGGCCTGTCATCTCCAGCCCCGGAGGAGGGGGGTGTGCAGCCCCCAGGCCACGCGAGGGGCTGGGCAGAGCTTGGCTCGTTTGCAGAGACGAACACACAGCTTGGCCCTGGCCCTGGTGCGGGGACCCGGGTCGGGAGCGCTGGTCCTTGGGGAGTGTGACGGGTGAAACGCTCACCTTCTAGAGCGGGTGGCACGTGGGCCTGCCCGAGAGCCTTCCCGCCAGACAAGCGGCCCTAGGGAGAGCGTCTGAGTAGGGTGACCTGTCAGAGGCAAGGGAAGCGATGACACTTTTCAGCCTTGCCCCCCACCGCCCGCCCCTAATCTGTCCTCAGCCCCAAAGAGGGCTCGTTAGCCACGGACCCAACGGACGCGTCTGTGAGCACATGTGTCTTTGCACAAGCGCGTATGTCTCCGGGACGGGTTTCTGGGAGTGGCGTTGCTGGGCTAAAGGGCATGAGCCTTCAAACCCTTAATGGACGGATGGAGCCAGACCGCCCTACGAGGTCACACACCCATGGCCTGTGTCCCCACCTGGCCTGCAGTAGACCTCCATCCTCTAATCTGCCTGTCGAGGTAGGGTGGCATCTCATGGCTGCTGTCACTGTCGTTGCCCTGGTCCCTGGGAAACCTGGTTGGGACCACTTTCCTCAGGGGAGCTTCGTGGACACTGTCCCCAGCCTGCCTGTCATACTTCCTTCTGAAACGTCAGGGAAAGATACCATGATCTGTATTTGACAGGGTGTTTTGAAACAGACTCAGAGGAGGTCCCTCACCCAAGGCCACACAGCCGGTTCCAGGTCCCACGCTGGTCCCACCGCGAGAGCAGCACTGACGACGTAGTGGCCGGCCATGGGCACGTGCCCGGCACATGCTTCCCTCTGGGAACCGTCACCTATGGCCTGTGCCACCAGGGTGAATTCTTGAAAATCTCCAAGCTCGGTTTCTTTTGGAAATAACTGATGGGGTGTTAGCATCGGGCCGGATGCATGTTCTATGTGACACCACGGGACAAACATATGGAAGCCGTTGACTGTCCTGGGATACTTTGTGGGGAAGACACCTCAGCACGCTTGAGTCAAGAAAGGCCTTCGTGGCCCGAGTGTCTGCCGGGCCTAGTGCCACTGGGGGAGACTCTGGGAAACAGGACAAGGGACTTGAAATTCCTTGGGGACACCTGGGAGGAGAATTCCTACCCAAATTCCTTGGGTGCCACGGGGGGAGACTCTGGGAAACAGGACAAGGGACCTGAAATTCCTTGGGGACACATGGGCAGGTGGAGTGGGGTCAGAGGGGAAGGTGGCTTCCAGTGAGGCCCGGGGTTCCAGGAGGAGCCCGCCCTCCTTGGGACTGTGAGTATCTTCACGTTGTTGCTCTAAGACTGTGATGTGATTTCCTTTCCTTCCCTGCTCCCAACAAAATATCTTCAGCAATTCAACATTTTCCTCTTCTATCATTAGGCAAATAGATTCTTCTTGAGGAACACTGAGGACAGCAGAGAAGATGATGGTGATGATGACGGGGACGGTGAGGATGACGGTGGCTGCAGATATTTTGGGGACACTTACTAAGTGCCAGGCAGAGGTTTCATTTTATTTGACCTGAATTATCCCATTTAACCCTGGCGAATCTTGTCCGAAGTGCATGTCATTACTGTTCCCAGTGTGAGTCCGATGCCCAGGTGCCTCCACCTGCTCTTGAAGGTGCCGGAGTCTAAGGGCAGTGAGAGGGGAGGCACCTCGACATTCCGAGACCCACAATCAGCCCTGCGGGGAGGGACTGCCGTTCTGCTCCACAGGCGCAAACACCGAGGCCCGTAGACGGAGAGTGACTTACCTGAGGTCACAGAGACGAGGTGAGGACTTGGGTTTCACTAAGCACGTAGGGCCGTGCCAGGAAGGCAGAGATGCACCAGATGGGCCCCTGGTCTCACGGGAGAGACAGACAGGTGAACTGAGAGGAGGGAAGGAGCAAGGAGGCTGCCCCCTGCCAGGTGGCCTGGAGGGCTTCCCAGAAGAGGCGGCATTTGGAGACAGGGAAGCATGCTCAGACCGCGGGCCCCTGGAAGCCGGCAGGCAGGCTCTGGTACGTGCTCTCCCCATCTGCGCCCCAGACCTGCCGTGCAGGATCCCGGCCTCAGCGGCCACCTTTCCCAAACCTATTTTTAGACCCAATTCAGTTCTAAACGCAAACACATTGTCAAGATAGTGGCCAACTTGGGTCCCATCCACGAACCTTCGCTGAGACGCCAAAATAGAAAATGGCTCTATTTGTGGACGACACGGACTGTTGGCAGAGGTGTTGACTCCCGGTGGACGGGGGCCAGATTATGGCCCAGCCCTTGGATGACCCGACACATCGATGCTTCCTACCCAAATACAGTATAAAAATGCGGGCACGAGTGTGTTGCAGTGAATCTCGCAAGGAGGCAACTTTCTCCTGGGGCCAGCGGACCTCAGGGAGAGAGCACAGGTCCTACTCGCTTGAAGTGGGAGCCTACTCGCTCCATATAGTCTGTTATTTTTGCTTTTTCCAAGATAGAAAGCCACCGGGTGGGGGCTGGGAGGACCCCAGCCCTTTTGGACCATCTTAGTGACGTCAGTCCCAGGTTGCTTATCACACGCGCACTATGGGCGGGGGTGATGCCAGATACCTCACCTGCCTCTGACCTCAATCTCCAGAGCCACCCCGTGATGAATGCGTTATCATCCCATTTTATAGATGAGAAAACCGAGGCTCAGGGTGAGTTGTTTGCTTTACCAGCTAGTAAGCGGGAGGCTTTGGATTTGCATTCAGGTCTGTTGAACCGCAGAGATCCCGGGTTAATTTCTCCATGACACTGTTTCTCTCTCTTTGCGAAACTTCCTCCTCCCGTTCATCTCCAAAGGCTAGGTCAAATGTCACCTCCTCAAGGAAGCAGGTCTCACTTGCCAGGCCAGGTTGGGGACTTTCTCAGCAGTGATGATACTGAGACACCATTCCTGCCAGACTGGGAGTCCCTGGAGGCCAAGGACCGCATGTGATCATCCCTGATCCCTGTCATGTCCTGACCCCAGCTGGGACAACCTGCTCCGAGAGGTCTGGGGACGCAGCGAAGGAACGAACGAAGCTTTTCTTTCCACAGCGGGGGAAACCGAGGCCCGGGAGGCAGGACGGTGTTGGTCAGAGGAACCAGGGTTTAACGGATGCACTGGCACTTTTTAGACATTTGGTGTGGAGCCTTGGTTTCTCAAGTGTGTTTGGGGGTGATGGCGGTGCTCCCACAGGGGGCCGGGGTCGCATCAAACTGAGGATGAGGCCTCTGGCGCCCGGCACACAGCTGGCACATGTCAGGCTCCACAGATGACCGTGTTCGCTGGTGTGCAAAACCAGACCTCCATTCCGCACAAGCCAGGGGAAGCTGATGGTCTTGTTTTACCCACATAAAGTTCCAACGTGCCCGGGGGGGAGGGGGAATCTTTTTTCACTTTCAAAATTGGGGTAAAATATATAGAACCTAAAATCGTATGTTTTAACCACTAAAAATACCTTACTGCGGTAAAATACACATAACACAAATTGCCCAGCTCGGCTACGTTTTTCGGTGTCTGGGTCAGTGGCGTTCAAGTGCATTCCCAGAGTTGCGTGGCTTCCTCACCCTTCATCCCCGGAGCACTTCCTACTTCCGCAGCCGAAACTCCGTCCCCCTGAGACCCTCCATTCCGCCCTCCCTCGTGCCCTGGCACCTCCCTCCCCACCTGCTCTCTGCCTCTGCGGGCCTGACTCCACGGGGGGCCTCGATGACACGGGATTTGTCCTTCCGTGACCGGCACGGACCGTATTGGATGGACCCGTCCCTCCGTTGGTGGATATGTCGGTGCTTCCAGGATACGGCTTTGGGTCCCCGTCCTCTGACTCCGGGAAAGATGCACGAAGAGGTCATGACACGGGGCGCTGGGGCGTCGGCAAACTTACCGAGCACCTGCCCCGGGAGCACGTGCACCCTCGAGCGGCCCGTGCGGGGCCCGCGGAGGCGCGGCGTGGGCAAGTGCGTGCACGCAGATCCACGCACACGCACGCACGTGCGCGTGCACGGGGCATGGTGTCTGCGGGCGGGGCACGCAGAAGGGTGGGCGGGCCGACGGCTGCTGGGGGCACCAGGCACAAGAGGTGTCGAAGCACCATTGGAAACGCGGCGCTGTATTTGTTTCACTGCACGCGCAGCAGGAACATCGAATGTGCCAGAGCTCTTCGCGGGAAGACAACTGTGTGTGGCAGCCGCCGCGTGTCTGCGGAGTCCTAGGGCGAGGGCTCCGCACTCTGCCCGCCACTCACAGCCGCGGACCTTGCTCTGCCTCCTCCCCCTCCCCCTGCCCCCCCTCCCCCTGCTGCCAAGTACCAAAGACGGAGAGAGGACCTTAAAGCGTCTGGAGGGAAAAGAGCACTGACCCGCAGAGGAGTGGTAACCCTACGGACCCAACGCCCCCGTCACGGCCACCGAGGTGCCGCGGCTGCCTACGGTGCACGGAAGGGCCCCCTGCATGCCAAGAAGAGTGCCGGAAACGGACACGTCAGGATGCTACAGTGTACCGGGGCTGGGAGGAAGGTCCACGGCTCGGCCCTATTTTCTGTTCTTTGCTGTGCACTGGAAATATTTCACACTTAAATTTTTTTCATGTTAAAAGCACCAACGAGGCAAAAAGCCTTGAAAACATGTCTTAAGGGCTGCCAAACTTCGAACCTCCTGCAGCATTTCACGTGTCTGCCTGCCCCGGGGATGTGTCCATCGGCCGCGGGTGCTCTGGGTTCCCATGCACGCGCTCCCCCCGTGATCGTCCCGGGTGCGTGCACAGCGTCTTATCGCAGGTTCCTGCCACTCTGCTCAAGTACTTTGCACTCACTCAGGACACGCCCCCCCTCGCCGAGCAGTCCTTGGCCAGTGACGCTGGGGACTGGAAATAGTCCCCTGTCCCTTCAGGCAGACAGTGCTGCGTGGCTCACACCGTCCTCCAGGGGTGCCACGGCAGTGACCCGCTCACTGGCCCTTGGCTTCCTTTCCTTCCCTGTCTAAACTCCGGACTCGTCACAGTGCTTCTGGAAGTCACTTCTCAAGTAGAGCACTCGCGCCCGAGTCCTTGTCTCTGGGCCTGCGTCTGGGGACCCAGCCATGCTGGTGGCACAGGCAAGTGACCAGCTCCTCTGAAGATAAGAGGTCTCCAAGGGTGGGGTGGCGCTCCAGGGGAAGCCCTCCTCATTTTGTCAGTAGGCAGACGGTCCCGCCTCCTGCGTGCCCTCAGTGAAGCCTGGCAGGAGGCACAGTGCCCGGCGCCCACAGACCACAGCCCACATCTCAGCAGGGAAACCACACGGCTGCCACTCACTTACGTCCATGAGTCAAGCCCCCAAGTCGCATGTTTCAGCAGATAAGCAAGGACCAGCTGACACGGGAGAAGCAGCCAGGAGAAGGACAGAGGTGGACCAGCAGGGCTGACTCCAAAGAAAATGAAGTTCACTCTGATTTCCGACGTGGTTGACTTGAAACCATAGTAATCGCTCCCCTGGAGAGATCTGGCGTCCATCAAACAAGAATTGGTTACTATAGAAAACAGAAAAAAGAGGCAGTCCCAGGACAAGAGCTTATGGAAAAGTTAAATAGAATCAAAGAGGGAAAAGTCAAGGAAATCTTCTTGAGTTCACCAACGACAAAGAAATGCAGAACGGGTGTAACAGAGGGGGAACGGCTAATAACACATTGTGAGTGCACACCCTGTGCCAGGCACTGTGTAAAGGGTTTTAATTATTTAATCCCCAGCTGGGAATTACGACCATCTTCATTTTACAGATGAAGGAACTGAGGGATGAGAAGTCACCTGGACGTGGTTGCCCAGCTAGAAAGTCACAGAGTTGAAGTTCAGATACAGATTGTCTGGTCCCGGACTCTACACTCCAAACACAATGTGCAACATCGCCTGAAGGGAGGTCCAGAAAAAACAACTTGGGTGATGCAGCTAAAACCGTGTTAGGGGGAAGTTATACCTTCCAGTGCCTACATTAAAAAAGAAGGGGGGCGCCTGGGTGGCTCATTTGGTTTGGCGACTGACTTCCGCCCAGGTCATGATCTCGCGGTTCGTGGGTTTGAGCCCCGTGTCGGGCTCTGTGCTGACAGCTCAGAGCCTGGAGTCTGCTTCAGATTCTGCGTCTCCCTCTTTCTGCCCCTCCCCTGCTTGTGCTCTGTCTCTCAAAACTGAATAAAAGTTTTAAAAAAATTTTTAAAAAGAAGAGAGACCAATTAACCCCACCCCAAAAAAGTAGAAAAAATAATAAAAGTAAGAGCAGAAATTAATGAAATGGAAAACAAAACAAGTACATGGTGAAAAGGATCAACAAAACGAAATCTTGTTTTGTTTTGTTTTAAGAGTAATAAATTTATACCCTGGCAGGACTACTCAAGAAAAAAAGAGAGAAGACAAAAATAGTGATGTCAGGAATAAAAACGGGGACATACTGTAGAAACTGGAGACAATTCAAGAAATAAAAAGAGAAGGGATGCCTGGCTGGCTCAGTTGGTGGAGAGTGTGACTCTTGATCTTGGGGTCGTGAATTCGAGCCCTCATGTTGGATATAGAGATCACTAAAAAAGAAATAAAACTTAAAAAAATAAAGGAGTGCCTGGGTGCTCAGTCGGTTAAGCATCTGACTCTTGATTTCGGCTCAGGTCATGATCTCATGGTTGTGAGATCGAGCCCTGTGCGGGACTCTGTGCTGGGTGTGGAGCCTGCTTAAGATTGTCTGCCTGGCTCTCTCTCTTTCTCTCTCTCTCTCAAGAAAAAAAAAACCTAATAAATGAAAAGAGGAAATTATGAATAATGTTATGCCACTACTTTGAAAACTTAGATGAAATGAATACATTCCCAGAGAAAGGTGACATACCAAGCTGACAGAAGAAGAAATAGAAAGTCAAAACAGTCCCATGACCATGAAAGAAATTGAAAACCATCATTTAAGTGTTCCCACAAATGAAACTCCAAAAACAGAGGTCTATTCTTAAGTTCTATCACCACTTAGTAGAAAAATAATGCCAGTCTTACACCAACTTACCTAGAGAAAAAGAGTAGACACTGCCCAAGTCAAGTTAAGAGGTCATTGTAGGAGCAAACTCCAGTGTGAACATTAGGAAAAAGGAAACATATAGAACTATTGTACTTACGAACACAAAAATCTCAAACAAAATATTAGCACGAATATGAAAAATGATAAGACTTCATGATAAAGTTAGGTTTTGTCCAGTAAGTCAAGGTTGGTAAAAATATTTCAAAATCAATGCATTTCAATGCAGTAACAGAAGAAAGGAGGAAATCTTATAATCATTTTAATAGAAGCAGAAAAGTTTATGTTAGCATCGGTATTGGTGCATAATAAAACGTAGCAAACTAGGAATAAAAGGAAACTTTCCTAAGCTGACAGAGCGTAACTACAACAAACCTACAGCAAACATTATTTTTAATGGTGAAACATTGAAAGATTTCCTTTTGAGATCTGGAACGAGATTAAGATGTCCATTCTCATTATTTCTGCATGACATTGAACTTGAGGGTTAGCTAGTTCAGTGGGGCGAGAGGAAGTAAAAGGTATTAGGATTGAGAAGGAAGAAATAAAACTCATTATTTATGTGTGATATGATTGAGTATGTAGAAAATCCAAAATAATCGACTGGGAGAATTAACAAGTGATTTTGGCAAGAATGTTGTTTATAAGTCCAGTATAAAACATGATAAAAAAATAAGAAGAAATCATAAAAACAAGTCAATATACCAGCAAGAGTAAGGAAATTTAAAACAAATTTAAAGGATACCATTTATAATATCAAGTGTAAGCCATTTACACAGAAAACTATACACTATTTGGAGAAATTAATGAAAATGTGAATAAGTGGGGGTATACCCAAGTTCCTGTGTTAGAAGCCTGAATATCACAAATGTCGCCTCTCTCGGAACTAATCTATAGATTCAATGCCTTTCTAACTAAATTCACAGGTGGTGGAACTTGGTAAACTTATTCTAAAACATGTGGAAAAGCAAAGAACCGAGGATAGGGAAGCATTCTTGACGGAAAAGCACAGCGTGGCGGTTACCGCACTGGACGACAAAGTAGGTCATAAAGGCCGAAATAACTGGGACTGGATGGTGTTGGGGCAAGGACACAGAGGAGGATCAGGTGGGCAGAAGGAGTCCAGAGACAGACCTACACGCACACGGGGGGCCTGGTTTATGACAAAGGACGAAAGCAGTGCCTTTCAGAGAAATGGTTTGTGGGAAAACCATGGGAACAAATGAAACTTGACCTCTCCCGTGCACCACACACAAAAGTCAACGCCAGGCGGATCGCGTATCTAGTGTAAGATGTAGAATAATGAAGTGTCGGGAAGCTAACAGGAAGGTAGGGACCTCGGGGGTAGGAAGACGCTTTCTAGATCAGGCACGAAGACACTAGTTATAAAGGAAAAGGTTGGTAGGTCGGGCTGTTAAAACCGACCTTTCTGTTCGTTAGAGGACGCCATTTGGGGAGTGAAATGCAAGCTGTAGATAGGAAGAAGGCATCTGTGGTGCACGAATCAGAAAAGCGTTCATTTCCTGGTAAGAGAACTATCCAGCAAGGAGGAAAAGGCACGTCGAGACATTCAGCAGCCGGCCAGACGTGAAAGGCGCGCGACAAGGACGCACGCCTGAACGGTCCACGGATGTTTGAAAAGTCGGCCCGACCTCCGAGGGGTCGTGAGAGTGCCAACCGAAATCCGGAGGCACCGCTCTGCGCCCACAGGATGCCTCAAATTCAAGGCTGACCGCATGCGTTGCTGCAAATTCGCAAAACCACTTTGGAAAGCTTGGGTTTCTACCAGAGCTGATGATACGTCCCCCCAATGACCTGGTTGCTTCTCTCCCAGGAACACGGGCAACAGAGATGCCCACACAAGTCCCCGGAGACACGCGCAGAGAGGTGTGCGTGTGCATGGCGGCCACCGCCCCTCTCTGAAGCAGCCCGAGTGTCCGTCAATGGGACACCAGGCGTGTGCCAGCCGGATGTTGCACCATGATGAAAATCAACGCACTACCTCCACGCGCAGCAGCCTGGACTGAGGTCACAAGCACGCTATCCGGCACAAGCAGCCGGGCCCCCATGAGTATATGCTGCGTGATTCCATTCACAACAGTTAAAGAAGCGGGCAACCCCCAGCTCGTGTCGAGCGAGGCACGTACAGGCGCTAGAGCCGCGAGGGAACTCGAGGGGTGTTCACCACCCCTCTGTACTGTGCACAGAGTACTGTGCTCTCTGTCTGTGCACACGCACGCCTGCCGTGTGTGCACACGTCTGTACTGTGCACGCTCACGTGGGTCATGTGCACACATGCATGGACTGTGCATGTGCACGCTCACCTGGCTGTAATGAGCACGCACACACACGTATCTCCATGCGCGCAACAGATTCACGCGTGCTGTGTGTACACGCGAGCTGTCACATCCCGATTACGTTGACCCGGCCAGAGTCGGGAGGGCCGGGGTTTGGGGTCTGGGAGGACTGACGGAAGTGGGCTGGGGGTGCATTTCTACAGCTGGCCAGCCCTGGTCTCTCCTCCGGAGCCGAGAGGGTAGCGGGCGGCTGCCTGGGACAGGGAGGTGCCCGTGTGGTGAGCACTGTGTGAGGACATCAGAGCCAGTGTCACTGGGCTGAAGTCAAAGTGTTGACAGGGCTGGTTACTCCTGGAGGCTCCAGGGGAGAACCCTTTCCTCCAGCTTCCAGAGGTTTCCTGTGTTCCCCAGCCCCTTCCTCACATCCCCTCCCCAGCCTCTGCTTCCGTCCTACGTCTTTCACTCTGACCCTGCGGCCTCCTCTGATAAGGACCCTGTGAGCCCGGAGGCCTGTCTGGTCATCCAGGATAACTTTCCGTGTCAGGAACCTTCACTTGACCGTGGCTGCAGGGTCCCTCTGGCCGCGTGAGGTGACGTCCCAGTTCCCGGGTTCTGATGCGGACGTTCAGAGGGAATAGGGCCCGCATGGGGGTGCCCAGGCAGGGTCCAGGTGGTTGGAGTGCCTTGCACAGGGCGGGGCTGGAGGAAGCAGGGGGAGTGGAGGGAGAGAGCTCAGAGCCGGCCCCCCAGAAGACCTGAAGAATGTGGGCCAAGAGCAGGGCAGCCGGGGGACAGGCGTGTCTACACGGACAGGGGGCTGGGGCAGTGTCGGCAGGCAGGCTCCCCCCGCCCCGGCCTCCCCGGGCGCTGCTCAAGCCAGGGGAACACTGCCGGGTGCCCAGCCGCCTCCTGGCATCCGATTCATTCCACAGCCTCCTTGTCTGGTCACCTGTGGTCTGGACCCACTAATCCCCTTGGGGGTGGGGAGGGGCTCCAGAAGGAGAAAGACGCTGTGACCCTCGGGCCGCGCCCCTCCTGGAGACCCTGGCCCGACCCCGAGTCAGTTGGCGGATGTTTGTCTTGCTGCGGCTGAGGCCACAGCTGTGCGCTCCAGCCCGGCCCCGGGCCCCTGGTGGCCGGCCACGCGCTCACGTGTGACCCCGAGTCCTCCTCTCTGGGCCTCCGCTCCCACCGCTGTCCAATGGGGCGTGTGGACTCAGGGACCTGTGAGGCTCCTTCCCGTCCTATCCTGCCTGGATTCCGGGTGTTTAGGAAGGGCCCCCACGGCCACGACGGGGTGCTCCTGCCCAAGGACGCTGCCGTTGCCGGCACCCCCGTGCACAGGTCCCAGGACGGATAGCGGAGGGGCGGGCCGCGAGCCCAGCCACCCGGGGTGGCGTCAGGACCCTGAGGGTTGCGCAATAGCTCCAGCGGCAGCTGGCGGGCTCTGGAAAAGTTGTTTTTCACCGGCTGCAGCTGGAGGAGTGTGAGGGAAGCCAGCTCCTCGCAGCTGGGGGCCGGGGGCAGGCTGGGCGGCTGGAGGGGGATAGAGGGCCCCAAGGCCGCAGGGCCCACCCTCGCTGCACAGCCCCCAGCACCAGGGGAGAAAGTGGCCTCCTTGGATGCAGCAGCACAGGGGTCGGGGCCCCAGCAGGGTCCGCCAGACGGGGGCAAGGGCAAGACCACAGCGCAGGCCCGGCTGACGCCTGAGCCCAGAGAGCCCCACATCCCGCCTCCCGCTTCACCGGCGGACCACCTGAGGCCGGGGGTGGCTCTTGCCAGACAGCAGGCTGGTGGCGGGGAGTGACGAGGTGTGAAGTGACATTTGGGGGCACTTTTGAGGCCAGACCCCGAGTCAGGAGCCTCCCACGTGGCATTTAATCCAGTGTTTACTATGGCACAGCAGGTGCTGACCGGCCGAGCCCGGCTCCTCTCTGGGCACCACCACCTTGCTGCTCCCCGCATCTGCCCCCCCGCCTCCCCTCCAAAGTCAAGGGTTTCCTGCGGCGGTGGTGGGGAAAGGGGCGATGCTGACGGTTGGGGCGCCACTGATGTCCTCGGAGGCCACGCTCAAGGGGCCCGATCCATCCCAGGGGCGAAGTCCCCCCAAATGCCCAAGGTCCCCGACAGCAGGGGCTGCAGCCCCGCCCACGACCGCCACCACCTGTGAGGTCTCCTGCAGCCGCAAGGCACGGTTCTGGGCTCACCGTCGGCCCAGCTGCCTGCGGCCCTCTGCCCCTCGGCCGGAGGGTTTTCTCCAGCTCTGCGGACAACAGCTCAGCCCCACACAGTGCACCGCCCCCCCCCCCCCCCCCCCCCCCCGCACGGCGCAGGGACCCAATTCCCCTCAGGGCAGACCCAGGGCTCCGGTGCGGCCCGGGTGTGGGGAGCGGCGCTCAGTTCACAAGGTAACCGGAGCCCCGGGATTGCAAAACCGGGGTGCCGAACCAGACACGGCGCCCTCGTCAAAGCTGCTCGTGGCAGTTTCTGGTCCTTCTGCCGAGTGCCCTGTGGTCTGATCCCCGCCAGCTCCTGGTGTGCCTGGGTGTCCTGTGCCTCCCTCTAGGTACCAAACAGAATCCCGGCCGCTGCCACGGCCATCTGAGGCCACCCTCTAGACCTGCCCTGTGGCGGGAGGGGGGGGGCCGGGTCACTGAAACACGGGCCTGTCCAGCCCCAGGCTCCCAGAGCTGGAAAGGGCTCGAGGCCCCGCGGTTGTCCAGCCGCCCTCAGGGAAGGTGGCCGGTGCTCACGCGGCTGCCCAGAGGCAGACCCTGCCCCCTGCGAGGCTGGGACCGGCGGGGTCTCCATCGCCCCGGGCTTTGCGGCCCAGAACCCAGGCCCAGCCCCCTCCCGCTCAGACCTGCTGGGCGCCCCTACCCCCTCCCCCTGGTGCCCCCTACTTGCTACCCTGGGTGAGCTCCTGCCTCTCAGTCTCTTCCCGCCTCGCCCCGCCATCGCTGGCGTCAGGACCGGAGGCAGGAACAGCTGTGGCTGGGGCCGGGGGTCGGGGGAAGGGCTGCCCTCGGCGCCCCTGCCGGCCAAGGACCATGTGCTTGTAAACTTTAATTTTCATACAGTAGAGAAACACACAGTACAAGCAACATGGGGAATCCATTGTACAGCAAAGGCCACCGATGCACCTCAGAACACACGCGCGCCCCTCCCCCCCCACCTGCCACCTGCCGCTTCAGGGCCAACTGCCCCACGCAGAACGGCACAGGGGAGGAGGAACCAGCTCGGTCCTTGGAACCCCAACCCCCGTCAAGGGGCTTCCTCTGCCCGCCATCCCAAGGCCACCTCCAGGAGGACAAGCGGCCTTCCAGAGGGTGTCAGGTGCTCTCTGCTCCCGGCCAGTCTCTCTCCTGCCACAGGGCTTGGCTGGGAAGCCAGGGCGCCTCCGCTCGGCACCTGCTGTGGGCCGGTGCTTGACTCCCCGAGTCAGACGCGGCTGCCCCCCAGGGCCTCCAGGCTGGCGGGGTCACAGCCCTGGTCATTCAGTGCGGTGGGCACTGTGGTGTTCAGTGGGGGGGGATGGGAGGCATTCCTTGCGGAGGATGGGCTCGGGGACCGACCTGAGCAGGTGAGTCGGAGGGGACAGAGGGGTAGGAGTAGGTTGGACGTTTGGACACAGGTATGGACAGGTGTCGAGGCAGGGGTGTAGGGCAGAAGGTGGGGGCTGCAGGGGACTCCAGAGGAGTGTTCTAGATATCCCGGGCACTTGGAGGGTGGCCCTCAGGAGCATCTGTACGCGGGGGACATCCGGCTGCCCCCGTGGCACTGTGATGAGGGAGTCGACCCCCCGAAGGCTGAGAGGCAGGTCCCTGGCCAAGCCCTGCCCGCGGCACTGCCCCTGGACAGCCAGGAGGAGGGCTCTGGCTCTGCTGAGGACCGTCCGTGGTCCTTCGTCCCGACCCCGTGGGAGGCAGCGGCTCTGGACGGGACCTCTCGGCTGGCACCTGTCCTGGGCCGCAGGCTCTGGCACTCGGCGACGTGGGGAGAGCTCCCCCTCACAGGACCACCTCGGGCGCGATGCTGAACAGGAGGTCATCATTCCCCCGACGCACCTCCAGAAGCAGAGGGGACTCCGTCAGGACGGCCTCCTGCAGCTCGCTCGAGTCCGCCAGCGGGCGCCCGTTGACCTTGACGATGATGTCGCCATCTTGGATGCCCCCCCCTGCCGACGGAGAGACACCCGGTCACCACACATCCTGCGAGGCCAGGACCCCGCTCGGGGGACGATCTGGTTGCACAGCAGCGGTTGAAGAAAAACCACTTCCGCAGGTGAGAACAGCACCCTGACTGCGGGGTTCCTACCCCAGTTGAAAACCAACGTCCTACGAGGGCCAGGGCTGTGTCGGCCTGCTTCTTCTACACGTTAGGAGGGCTGGGTCCAAGTGTGGCCTGCCGCCTTCCTAGCTGGGCTGCCTCAGGCCAGGCACTCGGGCCCTTTGAGCCTCAGCTTCTACACCTGCAGCCCTATGTGGGGACACGCTTTGCAAATTGCGAGGTCCAGGCCGCGGTGAGGGTTGACTAAGGAGGTGCATGTGGAACGCTGATTCACGCCACAGCCTCGGCCATCGGCAGCCACCGTGGCTCCTGGTCCCACCGCTCTGGCCCTGAGGGCGGCCGCCTGCTGAAACCCTGAATAAGGGGCCTGAGCTGGGTGCTGACTCTTTGCCTTCACGGATCTGCGTTCTAACAACTTGTCCTGCAGGCCGGCTGCAGACCGAGCGTGTGTGCCGGGGGCCCGTGTCCTCCCGCACAGGCAACACGGCACATGCAGGAGGAAGGGGGTCCTGGTGGGGTGAAGGGGCCCCGCAGGGCTGGAGGCCCGCCTGCCTGGTTCCTCTCCACTCTACTGCCTGCCCTTGAGTCCCACGGCCCTTGAGCTCGATCTCCAGCTGTGTGAATTACCGTTTAGACCACTGACGAATGCAGCCCACCCTCCAACAGCGGAGACCTGGGGCAAAGGAGGGAAGGGGCTCGTCAGAGCCCCTCTGGGCCTGGATCGGCCCACAAGCGTGCCAGGCCCGTGCCTCACCGGCTGTCTCAGCTCATGGTGTTGGGAACAGTCAGTCTTTCCCAGCACTCGGTGGTCTCAAAGGAAACGGGGCTTTATCTCATCTGAGCTTGACCAAGACTCCTCAGGGGACAAAGAGTGGGCTGAATCGTGTCCATCTTGCAGACAAGGAAGGAGGCCCAGGCTGGCGGGAGTCAGGCCGGCATGGGGTTTGAGCTCTGGGGGGGTCTCTACTGCTCTGTCTCCCCAGACCCAAAGGAAAGGACATTCTGGGGGCGCCTAAGGGGCTCAGTCGGCTGAGGGTCCGACTTCAGCTTAGGTCATGATCGCACGGGTCGTGGGTTCAAGCCCCGCGTCGGGCTCTGTGCTGACAGCTCAGAGCCTGGAGCCCGCTTCGGATTCTGTCTCCCTCTCTGCCCCTCCCCTGCTTCCACTCTGTATCTCTCTCTCTCTCTCTCAAAAACAAATCAATGTAAAATGACAATAAAAATAAAAATAAAAGGAAAGGATATTCTGAATCAAGGACGGTGACTGCCAATGCCCCAAGGAGAACTTCATCTTTCCAGCCTGCCCCTGGCTTAGACGACAAGCCAGAATCCCACCTGCCACATCCATGCCATATCACGTGCCAGGGGGCTCAAGGTCGTACAAGGTCACCGAGACGAGCCCACCCTCGGCCTCATGCCCACCCAACCCCACCCACCAGGATGTCTGCTGGCCCCGTCCAGCCTTCCTGCCTCCTGTAGGGCAGCCTACCTCTGAGAAGGTGAGTTTGGAACGACCTCCTGCACGTAGATCCCACTGCTGACCGATGGGAAGTCTGGGTCGCTGGCTTTCAGTTCTCAGCAAACTGAAAAGGCAGTTCCGCGGTTAAGGCACGTCTGCCCCCATCCTCACGTGGGGGCGGCTACAGCCCCCAAACCCCTGGAGCCCCCAGAAGCTGGGAGAGGCAAAGAAGGACTCTCCCCGCAGAGCTTTCGGTGGGAGCACAACCCTGCTGATGCCCTGATTTGGGACTACTGGCCTCCAGAAGTGTGAGAGAAGGAAGTTTGTGGTGATTTGCTACGGTAACCACAGAGGCTTCCTGGAGGAGGCAGCACCTGAAGGGAGCCTGAGGGAGCTGAGGAAACCTATGGGACAAAGGGGGAAACGGCATTGCAGGCAGAGGGACTGGCCTGAGCCAGGCCTGGGAGCGCGAGTGCGTCTGGCCCACGGGAACACCTGCAGGCAGCCAGGCATGGCTGGACAGGGTCTGGGAGGAGGAGAGAGGGGCAGCGGGAATGCATCATCCTTAGACACTCACCTCGGGGTGATGGTCCGCATCCGTATGCCGATGAAACGCTTCTTCCAGTCTGGGGACAAATCATGACAAGACTCCGTTAGAGCCTCTGTGAAAACCTCTGCCTTCTCTGAGGGGCCATGTGGGGACTAAATTTCCCCCAGGAGCCAAAAAAGCAGCGGGAGTCATTTGTGTAGTCACAGGCCTAGAGCTGCTTCTCTCCTCTAGGCTGCTCTTGAAGGGCTGGGAGATGTCCTGCCTCGTCTGGTGGCTTCATGCCCACCCCCGCCCTTAGGACCCACACACCCATATCAGTTCCCACATCTGCTCTGTCGTGAGACCTACACCCAAACCCTGGTGGACATTGGGGCTCTCCTCTCCAGCCTTATCTCCCAGATTTCCCAGCCTTGCCTGCTCAGATCTGAACTTGTCACCTTCTCCTGCCTTCCCCATAAATGATAATATTAGCCAATAATGCCCAGTGAGCACTAGCCACATGCCAGGCCCTCTGTTTAGAGCATTATACACACAACTTCCCCCTGGCTGCTCCAGCCTGTGACCTAGAAGGTGTCCTAGACCCAGAAATAACATTTACCTGTCTTGAACCATAAAATATGTCTCAGTACATTTTAAAATGTCCTATCATAAAAACATGCTCTCTGACCACAGCAGAATTAAAGAAGTCTCCAAGAACTTAGAAACGAAATAACATACTTCTGAACTACCCGTTTTCAAAGAAGAAGTCAAACAGGAAACTAGAAAGGATTCTAAACTAAATAAAAATGGCAAAACGATGTATCAAAACTTGTGAGATGCAGGTAAAGCAGTACGTGGAGGCAATGAATAGCACCAAAGTGCCCATATCAAAAAAGAAAAGGGTTTCACATCAATGACCTTAGCTTTCACCTTAAGAGCTAGAAAAAGAAGATCAGATGAAACCCAATGTAAGCAGAAGAAAGGAAATACCAAAGATTGGAAATCCGTGAAGTAGAAATAGAAATATAACAGAGAAGATAAAACTTTAAGCTTTCAGCCACACTGATCAACCAAAAAATGAAAAAAAAGGACAAAGGAAAAGAGAAGATAATTATCCTCACCAGGACTGCAAGAGGGTGACATCACCACGGATCCTACAGGCATTAAAAGGGTCATAAGACATAACGATGAATAACTTGATGCCAATACATTCGATGACCCAGACAAAATGCACACGTTTCTTTAAGTTTCCAAACTGCCAAATCTCACTCATGAAGCAGCAGACAACCACGTAACCTCACCTCTATTGTTAAAAACTGAATTTGTAGTTAAAACTCTTCCCACAAAGAAAACTTCAGGCCCAGGTGGTCCCACGGGAAAATTCTACTAAATGTTTAGGAAGGAAATAGCATCGACTCTGCACAAACTCTTGTAGAACACTGAAAATGAGCAAATACTTCTGGGATGTCGTGATTTATAACGAGAAATACGTATTTTGATGTTCGTTTGTGGTTCCCAGCACACACCCCCTAACACTTTTGTAATTCCTGTGATAAAGGCTCCGGGGACATCTTTTGCTGTCAGATCCTGAAATGGTGACAGTGACAAATGTGAGATGGGTTTCTTCTGTTACCTACACCACAAGCCCCTTGCAACCACTCCTGAGTATATGTTAGTGAGTGATTTTGAGAAGCCCCTAAGGAAGGGGCTGGTTGCTAGGGAAACCCACCCATGTGGCCAAGGGTCAAACTTTCAGCCCCGACTCCCAACCTGCCTCTGGGGAGAGGTGAGGGGCTGGAGGATGACATAATCACCATGGCGGGGATATAACCAATCATGCCAACACCATGAAGCCTCCATTCAAGCCCGAACGGGTGGGTGGGAGAACTTCCCAGTTGGTGATTCCTCGGAAGTACTCTGTGCCTCTCCCCAGACCTGCTCTGTGCGTCTCTTCCATTGTTCCTGAGTTACTCCCCTTTATACATAAAATGGTCATCTAGCAAGTAACTGTTTTCCTGAGCTCTGTGAGCCGCTCTAGCAAATGATCCAACCCGAGGAGGGGCCATGAGAACCCCCAGTCTATAGCCGGTGGGTCAGAAGCACAGGTGATAGCCTGCACTTCTGCTTGGCATCTGACTTGGGGGCGGTCTTGTATGACCTTGACTGTGGGGTCTGACACTATCTCCAGGCAGACAGTGTCAGGCTCAGGGGGAGAACAACAGGACAGCTAGCTGGCTTTGGGAAGCCCCTCGCATTTGGTCCCCAGGGTGTCAGAAGTGACGCAGTGTCGTGGCAGAGAACTGAGGACAGATAAGAGGCACGGGAGGGGAGTTTTTCCTAAACAACTTCCCAACTATCATCCCGATACTAAAACCAGAAAACTAGACCCACACCCCTCTGGAAGACGGCTGCAAAAACCCTGTAGACATTTTCAGCGAACCAAATCCAACAATATGGAAAAAAGGATAATACCTCATGAGTAAGGGAGCTTTATCCAGGAATACAGGGATGGTTCAACGCTCAAAACTCAGCCAACACAATTTGCCACATTAACAGACTCAAAACGAAGACTGCCGTCTCCAAAGGTCTAGAAAAAGTGTCTGACAAAATCTTCTAGCATCTGTGCCTTCGAAAACCCACGAATGGAAGGGAACTTTTTCCACCTGGGGCGGGACACCTGCGAGAGACCTTGAATGAGCATTCTGCTCACCGGTAGAAGACTAGAGACGTCTCTCCAAGGTCAGGAACAACACAAGGACATCCTCTCTCACCACTTTTATTCAGTGTCTTATGCAGGCTCTGGCCAGACAAGAACAAAAGAAAAGGCATCCGGACTGAAAGAGAGAGGCAAAAACTGCCTCTATCCACAGACTGCAGAATAATCTGTGTAGAAGATCAGATGAGGACACCTGGGTGGCTCAGTCGGTTAAGCATCTGACTTCCACTCAGCCCATCAGCCCATGATCTCACAGTTCGTAAGTTCTGGAGGAGGAATTGACAAGCTGATTCTAAAATCCATACGGAGGGGCGCCTGGGTGGCTCAGACGGTTAAGCATCTGATTCTTGGTTTTGGCTCAGGTCAGGGTCTCACGGTTTTGTGAGTTCGAATCCCATACCTGGTTCTGTGCTGACAGCGTGGAGCCTGCTTGGGATTCTCTCTCTCTTCTCTCTCTGCCCCTCCCCTGCTCATGCTGCTGTCTGTCTCTCTCAAAATAAATAAACTTAAAAAAATAAATAAAATCCACATGAAAATGCAAAGGATCCAGAAAAACCAGACCGACTTTGGAGGCGGGACAGATTGGGAGGGCTGACGTTGCCTGACCTGAGGACACAGCAGAGCTGCGGAAATCAGGACGGACAGACGGACAAGTGGGGCAAGACAGGCTCATTTTTTTTTTTTTTTTTGACAAAGGAGCAGTTTAGGGGAGAAAAATACACAGTGCCGGAACAACAGACTATCCAAAACAAAAACAAACAAAAAAGAACGTTGATTCATACTTTGCGCTATTAAAAAAATTAATTCAAAATACACCATCGTCCTGAGTCTAAGACCTCAAAAAGTAAACTGCTAGGGGCACCTGGAGGGCTCTGTCAGTTAGGCATCTGACTTCAGCTCAGGTCAGGATCTCACGGTTCCTGGGTTCGAGCCCCGCATCGGGCTCTGTGCTGACAGCTCAGAGCCTGGAGCCCGCTTCCGATTCTGTGTCTCCCTCCCTGCCCCTCCCCCACTCACACTCTGTCTCTCTCTGTCTATTGAAAATGAATGAACATTAAAAATTTTTTAAATAAATAAAAAATAAAAGAAAGTAAACTGCTAGAGAAAAAGGTAGGAGAAAATATTCCTGGCCTTTGGTTAGCAAAGATTTCCTACATACAACACCACATGCACGATCCATTTAAAAAACTTTGTTAAATGAGACGTCATAAAAATTCACAAAAGTTCTCTTTTAGACACCATTTAGGGAATGAAAAGTGAGGCCACGGGAGGAAACATTTGCAGCTTGTCTCTGACGAAGGCTCCTATCCATAATGCTCTCAAAACCTGCTAAGGACACAGACAACCCAATCTTTTTAAGTGGGCAAAATATCTAAACAGATTTTTCTGCACAGAAGATAGATGGACGGGACCAGGTGGCTCCGGGTGAGGGGAGGTCAGAGCGGGGGGCGGGGGGGGGGGGGGCGGCAGGGCTGGGCCCACGGGTGTGCAGTCCGGCGGCTTGGGTGTTCACCCCCAGCAGGTGCAGAGGTGCAGCCCTGTCCCCCACCAGGCAGCCGCCATCGCGTTTGAGTCCTTGGTCACAACCCCACTCGGCACCCAGCCGGGAGCCAGCGGGCCCAGCCCCACGCGGCTTCTCCAGAAACACAGGCGGTGGGGTGGGGGCGGTGCGGGGTGGCCTGACTGGGTCCCTTTGTCTCCTCCTTCGCCGGGACGTCACCTAAATGCAAGGGTCCCGCGTGGCGCTGGGGACACGGAGGTGGGCTGGAGGTCCTGGCTCTGTGTCTTGCTAAATACGTCGTGCAGCCACTTTGGACCCAGGTGAGGTGACAGTCAGTGCAGGAAACGAAACACGGCGGGGGGGGGGGGAGGGAGGACTTCGGGTCCCGAGTGCTCCCCGTGGGGAGACAGGCAGCTCCCCACACCGCCGGCGGTGCTCGTGTGGCCAGACGACGCACTGAGAGCGGTCGGCTGCAGGGCACGTGAACGTCACCTCGGCATGAAAACCAGCCAAGCCACGGAGAAGCGCGGGCTGGGGCTTCGCGGGCACCAGGGCTGATCCCTGAGGTGCCCCCTGAACCCGCGTCCCGGCAAAGGCCCCTCTGCCCCAGCTCCAAGTTCAAGCCTCGCCGGGGACCCCACCTCTTCTCCCCTGCAGCTGCCGCACCCCAGCCAGGCCGCCAGAAGGCAGCGGGGCCCCTCGTGGTTCCCCGCGGTGGACCCCCCGCCCGGCACCCACGGCTGCCTGCCAGCCCGCGCCCCTCTCTGCACCCCTCTCCCGGCCCTCTGCCGGCCTCCCTACTCTGACGTCACGGCGTAGACTGGTGCTCCCGTACCCCTCCCCCCCTCCCCCCTCCCCCGCCCCCAGCTAGAAAAGAAGCTAGTGGCCAGAACACGCGTATTTGGCTCACGGCCCCCCCAGGGGCCGCGGCTCCGCGAACATTTGCCGTCGTGGCCTCTGCTCCGAAACCCACCCTGCAGCCCAGAAAGCGGACTGACGGTCCCAGCCACGGAGCTGGGAGAGCGCCCAGCTCAGGTTCCAGGGACACTAAAGCCTGCGGCACCTTGAAGAAGCGACAATGGGTTCCAGGGTGCAGGCCCCCGCCCGCCAACCCCCTGCTCCTGCCTCCTGCTGCCTCCCCGTCTATTGCACGCGGTGCCCCGAGTCAGCCTGTGACCGTGCGGCCGGGAACGTGCACGGCAGTGCCCACCCCCAGCGCCTCCCTGCACCTCTCCCCGGTTGCACGGGACACAGAGACCCCTGGGGCCGGAGGTGAGCGACGTTTCCACTCCCCAGGCTCGACTGAGCACTGAGGCTCCACCTTCCACAGTTCCCAGGGGGGCGGACACTCCAGCCAAGCAGCCCTGGGGGTGCACGCAAGTCCCAAGGCTGGCTGAACCCCCAAACCCTCGCGAGCCCCGAAGCTGAGACAGGACCAAGAAGTGCTCCTTGACATCTCCCGAATTGAACTTAAGGATGGTCTGTTTTTAAAGAACTTTGGATTATACTCTGGTTTCTCTTCAGATCGTATAAATCTTTCGCCTTTCAAAGAACTTTAGATTAACTGGGTTTACGTATTTTTGAAACTTTTATTAAGGAAAAAAAAAAGCAAGAGTGAACACGTCAAGCTCAAAGGTTTTAAATTATAGATTCAGTCACCCCGCTAAGAATTACTGGGCCCTTTGATTAGTCCACATGTCCTAGGGGAGGTGACAGCTCTGGGGGCAGGGGATGACTGTTTCCCAGGCTGTCCGGGGGACGGTCACAACAAAGGAATGAACCCCGGTGGCCCCCGGCGGGCTCTGGCCCGCGAGCGGAGAGGAACACAGCAAGAAGCGAGGAGACACCACCATCCAGTTTCCCGGAACAGTCACCTGACAACTCAACCTGCACCACGAGCAGACCCACCGATTTCCAGGAGGCGGCCAAGGCCAAAGGCACCTCTGGGGCAGACGGCAGTTACTCCAGGGACACTCGGCTACTAGGGAAAGGACCAAGGCTGTGACAGCTACGAAGGCGAGCCCTGGGCTAAGTCCTGAGCTCCCCAGCAGCCAAGGAGTAAAGGGCTCCAAAGGGTTAGATGGCCCCCTGTCTAAGAGAAGAGGCCGTCAGCCGCTCTAGGGAAGGCCGGCTCTGCCCTGGCTCCAGGCCGTCTTCACACAAGGGCCCCCGATGAACCAAACGGTGTTCTCGCTCGAGAGGAGCTCTTCAGGTGACCAGCCCTCACGGCACCGGTCGCGGCTGCACTGGGTTCCGAGCGCTCGGCTGCTGGGACCGTTGGGGACGGGGCAAGCACGAAGAGGCCCCCTGCTCTCAGCGAACTGCTGGTGAGGGGGCTGGGAGGAGACAGGGGAGCAGTCTGAAGGTGGGAGTGGCGGGGGGGAGGCCTGGGCAGCGAGCAGTGTGGGCGCGGGAGACAAAACGGCGGGAGGGAGGTGCTCACTTGGGCCAAAATGAAAGGCAGGAGGGTCGAGGCCGCCAGGAAAGCTCCTGAGATCAGGAGACACGACCCTACTTTGGAGAACAGCCGTGGCCACCAACTGTAAGAAGGCGCTTGGCAGGCCCTCACTGGGGAGTCACCTGTGCCTGGCCAAGGCCCGCACCAGGTGGATGCTCCTGGCTGTCCAGAAGCGGGCAGGGGAGGCTGGGCATCCCTGTGTGGATGGGATGGAGAGAAGGGGCTGAGAGAACATGACTTCCAAGGATCAGGGGCTTGGCACCACCGCTTTGGAGTCGAGGCTACCCTCCTGGGCAGTCGACCCGACCAGCAGACTGAGAGGGGCAGTGTGTGGGGATGGGTGGGTGGGAGGAAGGAAAGGAGGGAGGGAGAGATGGAGGGAGAGAGGAAGGAAAGGAGGGAGGGAGGAAGGGAGGAAGGAAAGGAGGGAGGGAGGGAGGGAGGAAGGGAGGAAGGAAAGGAAGGAGGGAGGGAGGGAGGGAGGAAGGGAGGAAGGAAAGGAGGAGGGAGGAAGGGAGAAAGGAAAGGAGGGAGGGAGGGAGGAAGGGAGGGAGGGAGGAAGAAAGAAAGGAAGACAGGAAGGAAGAAGAGAGGAAGGAAGGGAGACAGGAAGGAAGGAAGGAAGGAGGGAAGGAAAGAAGGAAAGAAGGGAGGGAGGAAGGAAGGAAGGAAGGAAGGAAGGAAGGAAGAGAGGAAGGGAGGGAGAGAGGAAGGAAGGAAGGGAGAGAGGAAGGAAGGGAGAGAGGAAGGAAGGAAGGAAGGAAGGAAGGAAGGAAGGAAGGAAAGGAGGGAGGGAGGGAGGAAGGAAAGGAGGGAGGAAGGGAGGGAGGAAGGGAGGAAGGAAAAGAGGGAGGGAGGAAGGGAGGAAGGGAGGGGAGGGAGGAAGGAAAGGAGGGAGGGAGGGAGGAAGGGAGAGTGGAAGGAAGGGAGAGAGGAAGGAAAGGAGGGAGGGGAGGGAGAAAGAAAGGAAGACAGGAAGGAAGGAAGAGAGGAAGGAAGGAAGGAAAGAAGGGAGGGAGGAAGGAAGGAAGGAAGGAAGGAAGAAAGGAAGGAAGGAAGAGAGGAAGGGAGGGAGAGAGGGAGGAAGGAAGGAAGGAAGAGAGAGAGGAAGGAAGGGAGAGAGGGAGGAAGGAAGGAAGGGAGAGAGGAAGGAAGGGAGAGAGGAAGGAAGGAAGGAAGGAAGGAAGGAAGGAAGGAAGGAAGGAAAGGAAAGGAGGGAGAGAGGGAGGGAGGAAGGAAAGGAGGGAGGGAGGAAGGGAATAAGGAAAAGAGGGAGGGAGGGAGGAAGGGAGGAAGGAAAGAAGGGAGGGAGGGAGGAAAGGATGACAGGAAGAAAGGAAGAGAGGGAAGGGAGGGAGAGAGGGAGAGAGGAAGGAAGGAAGGAAGGAAGGAAGGAAGGAAGGAAGGGAAGAAGGAAGGAAGGGAGGGAGGAAGGAAGGGAGAGAGGAAGGAAGGGAGAGAGGAAGGAAGGGAGAGAGGAAGGAAGGGAGAAGAGGGAGAAGGAAGGAAGGAAGGGAGAGAGGAAGGAAGGGAGAGAGGAAGGAAGGAAGGAAGGGAGAGAGGAAGGAAGGAAAGGAAGGAGGGAGGGAGGGAGGAAGGAAAGGAGGGAGGAAGGGAGGAAGGAAGGAAGGAAGGAAGGAAGGAAGGAAGGGAAGGAGGGAGGGAGGAAGGAAAGGAGGGAGGGAAGGGAGGGAGGAAGGGAGGAAGGAAAGGAGGGAGGGAGGAAGGGAGGAAGGGGAGGGAGGGAGGAAGGAAAGGAGGAAGGGAGGGAGGGAGGAAGGGAGAGTGGAAGGAAGGGAGAGAGGAAGGAAAGGAGGAGGGAGGGAGAAGAAAGGAAGACAGGAAGGAAGGAGAGAGGAAGGAAGGAAGGGAGAGAGGAAGGAAGGGAGAGAGGAAGGAAGGAAGGAGGAAGGAAGGAAGGAAGGAAGGAAGGAAAGGAGGAGGGGAGGGAGGGAGGGGAGGAGGAAGAAAGGAGGGAGGAAGGGAGGGAGGAAGGAAGGAAGGAAGGAGGGAGGGAGGAAGGGAGGAAAAGGGGAGGGAGGGAGGAAGGAAAGGAGGGAGGGAGGGAGGAAGGGGAGAGTGGAAGGAAGGGAGAGAGGAAGGAAAGGAGGGAGGGAGGGAGAAAGAAAGGAAGACAGGAAGGAAGGAAGAGAGAAGGAAGGAAGGAAGGAAAGGAAAGGAAAGGAGGGAGAGAGGGAGGAGAGAAGGAAAGGAGGGAGGGAGGAAGGAATAAGGAAAAGAGGGAGGGAGGGAGGAAGGGAGGAAGGAAGAAGGGAGGGAGGGAGGAAAGGATGACAGGAAAAAAGGAAGAGGAAGGGAGGGAGAGAGGGAGAGGAGAAGGAAGGAAGGAAGGAAGGAAAGAAGGAAGAGAGAAGGAAGGAAGGGAGGGAGGAAGAGAAAGGAAGGAAGGGGAGGGAGGGAGGAAGGGAGGGAGGAAGGAAGGAGGGAAGGAAAGAAGGAAAGAAGGGAGGAGGAAGGAAGGAAGAAAGGAAAGGAAGGAAGGAAGAGAGGAAGGGAGGGGAGGAGGGAGGACAGACGGACGAGTCTGTAGCCGCCCAGAGAAGTGGAGCCTGGGGAGCCCCAGGTGGCTGGAGGCGGGTGGCGGGGTGGTGGGTGGGAGACGCAGCCAGAAGGGGACAGTCTCGCGTGGTGGGGGTTGCACGTGGACAAGAAGCACGGGGGCGGGGGGGGACAGAGAAGGAGGCCGTGGCTGAGCGGGCGGGGGCCCCAGGGCGCCGGGGGACGGCTCGGCAGGCCGGCGTCCCTGCCCCGGCACCCCCCGGGTGGCACCGTACCTTTGGCGTGCCTGTCCTGGAACTCCGTGAGGAAGCGTGTGTGATGCGGTCCGAGGGGATGGCGAAGGAGATGCCGGCCGCAACCTTGAGCGTGTTGATGCCGATGACCTCTCCGTCCTGTGCTGGGGCCGTCCGAGGGGGCGGTCACCCGGGGAGCCCGAGCCCCGTGGCCGCCGCCCCGGCTCCCGTGGCCGAACGGCCGTCACCGCCCCCGAGGGGCTCCCGGAAGCTGTCCGGGAAAGGCGCTCCGGGGTTCGCCTCCGGGCCAGGGACCCCCCACCTCTCCCTCCAAGCCGGACCCCCTCCTCTCCCTCGCCAGAGAGTGTCGGTACGGGAGCTCGCGGTCCGCCCCCGCGAGGAGGGACACCCCCAGCAGCATCCCGGGGAGCCCAGACGGGGGGGTTGTGAGGCGTACGCGCCCCTCTCTGCCTTCCTTCTAGAAGCGCGGCTGGGGGCGTGATGGTCGGGGCGGCTCCCGGCATCACCCGCCCCCTCTGCACCCTGGGAGCTGGCCTCCCCCGCCGCCCCCACCCTGCACCCCCTCGAGGCTGCAGCCGGGGGCCCCGGACACACCTCGCTCTTGACACCCTCCCGGGAAGGCACTCCTCTCCATACCCAGCACGCACCCCTGCGCCGGCTTTTCTGGCCCCAGCCTGAAGCCCACCTGCACGACTATTCTCGAACACCAGTGCTGCGGCCTTCGTCCCGCTGAGCTGTCTGACCCCTCCCGCTCGTGCCGTGCTGCTCCCCGGACTATCTTTCCCCTGCACGTCCCTCTCAACCCCAGACCCTCGGTCTCCACGGTGCAAGTTAGATGCTTCCCTCCTCCAGGAAGCCCTCCCTGCCTGCATCCCTGCAGAGCCCCCTCACTGCTCCTCAACGTCACACTTGCCCACAGGAGCTCCCCAGGACGGGGGAGGGCATCCAACAATTCTCAGGGCCCCAGAGCCGGACTGATTTCTGAACTGAACTTTGGGTTGATTCTGGAAATCTCCCCCTGGGATGGGAATAAGCCTGACTCTGGGGCCCAGGGCAGACCTGAGGCGGGTGGGTTGACCCAACAGGGCTGGGACAGAAGGAGGACGCGCCCACACCCTCGCACGTAAACGCAAGGACTGGGGGGCCCAGAGCCGTGACCGGCCGTGACCTGTGTCTCCCCTGCCCCAGGTCCTTGATGGGCATGTGGTCCCGCTGGCTGCTGTTCTGGGTCACCTTACT